>NW_021318576.1:1856481-1877666 GCF_001605985.2 Dendrobium catenatum | reverse complement strand
AGAGGTAGGTTTTTCATTTTTAGAAAGGTGAACGTGTGTGTTGATCAGAGAAAACACAAAAAAATTTTAACAAAAAAAAAGAAAAGAAAGGAAAAAAAGAGGAGGCAATAGAACGATCAGATGAATCCTTTCGCTACACGGATCTTGGGATCGTTACACCTTACCCTTTCCTGGACCTGAAAATAAAATCAAAAGCATGGATGAGCTAACACGACTTAATAGGCTATTACAGCCTAAAACATAAATCAATAACCAAAACTAAAAAGAATTGGAATCGTATACTGATAGTGCATACAATTAAACAATTACTAAATTTAACAAAATTATAAACAAACATTTCATAATAATAATCAGAATAGCTCTTAAGCACAATTTTTTAGACATCTTCATTACTAAAATCCTACCTTGGCATCCACTTGCACCGGTATAACAGAATCTCACCTTGGTCGCCCACTGGAGTCGACATCAAAAAACTTTGGCAATAGAATCCCACTTCAGTCGCTAACTGGTGCCGACATCACAACATTTCAGTAACAGAATCCTATCTCAATCATCCATTGGTGCTGGCATCACAACACCTCGGTAATAGAATCTCACTCGGTCTCTCACTGTAAAAAAAGTTTTAGAATATACTCAAAATATTTATAATCTTACTCTCTATAACATATAAAAAGTTAAGATCTTCTCTACTCTCCTTTTCCCACCACTTAAAGAGTTTCTTATATAAACACATGCTATGATTTCCCAGAAAAAGAATCTTGTACTTTCCTAGCCTCCCTTAGACTTTACTCAAAGGGGGCACTAAAGAGACACACTAAAAAAATATAAAATTTTCACGCAAGTGGCTGAACAATTCAAAAAAGAGAATTCTAAATTATTTATAACAAGTACATAATCAAGCTCAAGCATTACAGCACTGGACAAGGTGGCACTATGGCTGTGAAAATGAACTAGCGCCTCGGCGCTGTAATGTTGGCTCCACTACAACACTGGATAACGTGGCACAGTTAGTGCATCAAACAGTGCCTTTTTGCTAAATCGGCATGACACTTGAAAGTAACAATTGCTTCATGACAACGCTAAAAGAAATAGTGTTGTGGTGTTTGAATTGAAATTCTAACGCAGCAACGTTATGACATATAGCGTTTTGCGCAAATTTTCCTGAGACACCCAATGTTGCGGTGACGATTTTGGGCTCAACAGCACTATGAAGTGCTATGACGCAGTCATTTCTGACATCACAACGCTGGACAATAGAGAAGGTTGACACTACCCCGTCAAAATTGTTCTTAGACATTGATCGAGTAAGCGTTACAGCACTATCATTGATGACGTTGTCAAAAACTTGTAATTTTTACTTTTTCCTACACATTTGCTATATAAAGATAACTAAAATATAACACATTTTTACTAAATTAAAATATCTAAAACAGTACATAATTTATACTTATCATTTACCAAATGATATAATTCTTTAAAGAAAGCATCTTTAAAAAAAATTAATTCAATGGATGTTTCCATCTTTTATTTCCCTTCAACATAAGCATAATTAAAATTCATTGAGGGTGGTGAACTTCCAAAATGAATTTGGCTTTGAAGGGTTTCTTGACCTCAACCTTGATTATTATCTTGATTTATTTATAAAATTTTACCTTTTTTTTGCTTGATAGATGTTATGATGTTGGAAAAATGACTTGTCACTCTTAGGCATCTCAAAAGAATCTCATGCAAAGATATGCATGTTTCTTCTTACAAAGAAAATAAGTTGGGATTGAAAGCTACCCTTATATATAAGGATCTAAATGGCCTCTTATCCTTCTTCTTAGCAATAATAATCTCTTTCATAATATAGTAACATTTTTTTTTAGATTAGATAATATCTCCATGTATAGTGATGGCTCCTCTCCCCTATATAATAGAACTAAACATTGAGATGATGGTTGAAAAAATAGATATGAAGCATATTAAATAAATAATCAAATGTAATGGGCGATAAAAAAATAAGGAAGTTGTGTCATTATGTCCCCAAGTAATCTTCATGGTGACAATACCTTTAAGGTTGCAGCACACACACAAGCTCCCTCCCTCTCTCTCTCTCTCTCTCTCTCTCTCTCTCTCTTGTGTAATCAACACAAGAACCTTTGAAGAATAGAAGTTTCTTGAGTTGAACCCAGCCCTTATGAAAACTTTAAGAGTTGGACATTAATGGAGTTGCACATGCCAACAAGTATGCAAAGGACTTTTCTTACCTATTTTTGGAGCAAGAATCTTCCAACCTACATTGCATCTCATAGGTTGGATTAATGCATTCTCTATTTTGGTTGGTCTCAAGAACCATGCAACATGGTTGAGCCCATCATAATATAGTCAACTTTAATCTATCATAGGTCTCATCACCCAAAGACACCTTATGTTTTCGTTGATCTCAAAATTGAATTTCATAGGTTGCATCACATCCATAAATCATTACAATCATGCGCGCGATCAATGCAAGAGTAATTACTGAAGGTGCCCTCTAATCTCAAATATCTCTGAGAGTATAAGATCCATTTTCTTGAGAACACTCTCACTCCTCCCTTGTCATTCATTATAGTTGACCTACTTTCCTCTAGTAATATCTATGTTGATATGATCATAATAATATCAAATTATCATACATTGCTTCTAAGTAAATAAAATACTTTTTGACATCAGTAGCTCAATGATCATCTCATTGGTAACTTTATGAGTAAAATGGGGACTCATTTTAAAACCTTAGGGCTGCTGAGGGAACCTTACAATTAAGAATTCTTTGGGCAAAGATTCGTCTTTGAGGGAGGCACAACCTTATTGTCTATAGGAGATCAAGGAAAGCAATGATTACTATGAATGCCACTAAATTAATTTCATAGTCATAGATGCTAAGAGGATGTCACTAAGGATGTGATCCATCTTGATACAAATTACGTGCAATCCAAGAAGAATTTCTATGAAATTTTGAATCCATAGGCATGAAAAAATCTAAAGAATAATTTGATTTATATAATAAGAAATCAAATATTTTGAAGAATAAAAATTGTGTCAAGATGTCCTAATATAAATTCATCAGAATTGATTTGAAATTCACTATATTTACTTTACGATTAGTGCAGTATATATAGATTTTTCATATACCTCAGTAATCTCTCAAAGCAAATTTATTGGTTTTTTAACCAATTATGTTATAATTTATAGAAAGATATTCTTACATAATATTTTTCCTATTTTAAAAGGCTATGTGTGAACCTCAACAAAAGATCTTCACCATTTTCACAAGCAAAAGAACTAGAGGGTAAGTATCTTCACACATGTACATCATGCTCTAATAAAACACACATCCTTTAGACCATATATTTCACTTACTTTCTTACAAAATTATATATATAAAGCCTAATAGAATCTTCACAACTTTCTTACTATCCAAAACAAACATTCATTCACATACCAAAGCATTCACTTCACAGGCAATTCAACCTGATCACTGCACTCCTCTCCACCGGATCTCGCTTAGCCTTAACCAAACGTTTCAGCATCTTCATATACTTTCTAATAAAGCTCCCCTTCCTCGTCACAAGAGCTAGATTATTACTGCTCTTCTCCTCCTCCACTGTTTCTCCTCTATCCAACCTTTCCATCTCAACTACTTCATCTTCCTTCTCCACCTCTGCTTTCATCTCATCACCCTTAAATCTCTCCTCTTCTTCCATCGTTCTCCTGCTGTTATTATCCGTCATCAGCTCCTTCAGCGAAGAATGATGAAGATAAGCCAGCTCGTCTTCTTCCTTCTCAAGCTCCTCCTCCTCATTGAAGACCTTTGGCTTCCTTGTTCTCTTTGACATGCTCAGATCAAAGCGCCGAGAAATCATGTTTGCGTTTGAGTTCTCTTCATGATTGAACATTGTGTTTGATGAAAAAAACACAAAAAGAAAACCGAGAAGCTCTGTGATTTTGTGCTTGTTTTAAGGTTGAGGAAGGATTGAAGGAAGGAAGGGTAGGTTCATTAAAAGTTAAGAGGTCGGTTTCTTGTGATAAAGTTGTGAGTGAAAGATGGTCTACTCTTGTCTGATTTTGTTTTGTTTTGAGAGGGAGAGTGTAACAGATGGCTGATTTAAATGGTATTGATGTGCATGAATGAACAACCTCTCATTATTTAGGAATTTGGCTTTTTGGTTATAATACATTTTATAAAATGGGTATAAGTTAAATAAAGGCTCATCAAATATTTTTCAAAATTATTATTATTTTTAAATTAATTCTATTTCATAAATTATATCCAATCAAATTATGGATATAATTCTTTTCAGTATTTTTAAAGTTTTTTTTTTTAAAATAATTTTAGGCAATAAAATAAGCCCTTATAAAAGGCTTGTTTGAGGGAAATGTTATTATGTGCGGATGATATCCTAGACGGTATCCAAAGACCAACCAGTATGTGCAACGTCACTTTTTTGCTCGGTACCGACACTCTATACCAAGTGTCCAGACCGTCCGGTGTCCGCACAGAATAATTTCTCTGTTAGAGATAGAGCTAAACATTTTGAGAACTTATTAAGAGCTCATGCTAATAAAAAGCTAAGGCATCTCCAACCAAAATCTCATTTTTCACTCCAAAATGACGTGAAACTAAAAAATGCTATGATTTATCTCCAATCGAACTCCATTTTGCCCCGTAACGATCGCTCTCTTATTTTCCACGTTTCTTCGGCAAGTTAGATAGAGACCAAAAAATGATGAAGATGAACAGTGCAATTCCCATATTGGCGTCGCACTGTTCATCCGCGATGAAATGACATAAGAATTGCCGCTCGGTTGGAGCGACGGAAGAACGACAAACAGTTGTTTGCCGTTCAATTGGAGATGCTCTAAGCGGTTGTTTTATTCAATATTATTTATATTTCAATATTATATGTCAAATATTTTGTATTTTATTTAATATTATGTCAATATTAAAATAAAGTAATAGGATTGTTCAAATGTCTTCATTAGATAAATTTGATTGACATCCATTGCCAATTAAAAAAACTTAAGTATTATTTTTTAAAATGTTATTTAAAGACATCATGAATCAAATATGATAACCCATATTGTTATTGATTGTAGATAGGAAATATATTTTTAAAAAAGTTTAATTTGTATTTATTTCATGCATAAAAATTCAATATTTTGAGGGTGCGCCCCCACGAGTTTAATTTAATGATTTGAAAATATATGTGGGTTATAAGTAGTATAGTTGATAATGAACCTAAAAACTATTGTGAAAGTATTGAGATAATGTATCAACTTATCATAGGCTTAAAAAAAAAGGAAATTCATCAAATTTCTATATAATTTACTCTTAATGGAAAAAATGGCTTTTCTTCATATTAGTGTCAAATTCTCATAGTTTTTATTTTTTAAACTGATAAGTAAAATTAATTATTATAATTATGAGTAAATTATCTTCTTAATCATCTAACTCATCCACTCTAATAAACACAATGCCATACATCAAGCCTCATATACTTTCATGGAAATTCACGCTTCATTTGGGGCAACTTTAATTCTTATTGCTTAATTTCTAATGTAGTTTTTAAGTAAATATTTTTAATTAGAAATTTTTGCACTAAAAAGCTGTAATAAAAATCAGCAGGAAAGTTGTCCCAAACGAAGCCTCATGCACCACCAAAAATCCCAATTAGAGCCATCGTAGAATATTTTTATTTTATTTTATTTGTTTATTATACAAAAGTGAAGTACTAATCAGTTGGCCTTTAATTTAATTGAACTTATTTTGATTAATAAAAAAAATTCATCCAATTATGTTTGTGATGCAGTCAAGTAGGGCAATAACTGAACCGAGCGTTCAACAAGCTACTCGTGGCTCGACTTGATTAACGACCGTTCATGTTTGTTTGTTTAAGTTATCAAATAAGTTTAAATAATTTTTGAAATACTTGACTGTTAAATAAAGAAACATGAACAGCTATGTGTTTATAAATATACCCGCATTAAAAATTTTTCAACAAAAAGAATATGATTATGATAATCAATTTATAATTAATTTTAAATTGTTCATATTTACATATAAATTAGCATAATGGTAAAGTTATACCCTGACCTCATAAGCAAAACATTCTGCCTTAAAAGTCCTTTCCAGCAGAAGCAATTTCGAAAGAGTAAGAAGAAAACTAAGCAGCAGTTACTTTAGTTTAAAGAGAGAAGAAAAAGGCCATCTTATGCTGTTTTCCAATAGAAAGTCTAAGCAATAATGAGAATATAATTAAAAAAAACTTTGAAAGCAAAAAAACCATTATTATTTTCCTTATTCATAATTAGTTTAACATTGAAAATAATTTTTTATTAGATTTAAATGAAAATTTAAGTATTAACAGAGCACAATCAAGACAAATGATTCATATAATCGACCTCAAAATACTAAAATAGTGAAATAAACTCTTAATATTATTGTTGTTTTTGTATTCATGATCAATTTAACGGATAGGCACATTACTCGTATATCCTTAAAAAATCAATTTGCTCAATCTTTAATTTTTTTTTTTACTCCTAACTATGCATGACAGTACGCAGCTCATCTTGATCTGTAAATTAAGAGCTTTAGCTATGAATCTAGAGATCTTAAGTTCGAACCTTATATATCTGATGTGTGTGTGAGTTTGACTTAAGTTCCGTTTGTGACAGCTTTCGTACTGCTTTTTAAAATGACTTTTTTAGTAAAAAATTTTAAATAAAAAGTACATGACAGTGGTTGCTTATAAATCAGATTGTAGAAATTATTTCCAATCAACAAAATCTCTACTTCAGTAAAGAACTACAACTTTCTAGAGATTGTGTCCAAGTTGACAGAAATAGAAAAAGCTTGGATTTGCATAGTTGTACTGTTTTACCTAACCATTTACTAACATTTCAATGAGAAAAGATTCTTAGATTTTAATGCATCTTTGAATTGTTAGTGAAGGATTGATAAAGTATGATCTTGTTGGTGGATTGATAAAATTTTTGGTCTGATTTGTTTTTTTTTTTTTTATATATATAAAAGGTAAATAATTTTCTAACTATTCATATATGATCAATTTAATTTCGAAGTATCACCTTCAATTTTAATCTCGCAATTAGGAAAATTGATCTTTTTTTTTTTTTGAATTATTTGAATTAAATTTGTATATCACAATTATAATATTCATAATCATTTTGAATCAATTTTATATAGCTGAAAGACTGAATCAAATCATCGTGATTAAATTGATCATACCCAAATAGTTTGTGAACTAATTTGACATTTTTGTATATATACGATATAGTGGCACCCAAATTAATAACATACTAATGTATGATAGATAACTATAATAGAATTATGTACATGGATGATTTGATAGAAATGGGTGAGATTAGGGGTGCAACCGAGTCAAGCTGGCTCGAGCTCGACTCGGTAACAGACTCGACGAGTTGAGATTATCAAACTTGCAAGTCGAGCTAGAATACGATTTCGAGCTCGAATAGCCCTCCACTCGAACTCGCGAGCTTGTCGAGCAACTCGCGGAACGCATTTGTAAGCAGGAAAATGAAATCGCGGGCGGAAAAAACAATGGACGACGGCAACGGACAGAAGCTTGCGACGGACGGGGGCTGGCTTGAGTGGATGAAGGCAACGACGACGACTGAAGCTGGCAAAGATGACGCAAATGCTGGCGACGACACGGACGATGGCAACTGCAAAGACAATGGCGACGAACGTTCACACAACGTACAGGCTAAGCTCGAACTGCTGCTCGAGCAGCTTGACGAGCTCTTTTTTCCCTTGTCGAGTCAAGTTCGAGCTTGACTTTTGGGCTCGATTCAAGTTCGAGCTCAAGCTCGATATTTGACAGCCGAACTCGACTCGACTCGTTTGCACCCGTGGCTAAGATTGAGTTGATAGCAGCACGCCAAGGGCGGATATCTAGCAAATCAGGTAGTGGGATCAATTCCCCCTAAAGCAATGGCAGTGACAGCCAATTGGTTGTTATCAGCCTTCTATCACATATACAATGTCAATAATATCAATATATCTTTGACATATCTTTTGGCTCTGATACGCATCAAATAAACTCTTGTGATATTCAACCATTTATCTTTTTAAAATCAACAAAAATTATAAAAAATATATTGAAGAACATTAATTGATGAATGGTACATGTCAACATGCAACATTAGATGCAAAATGAGTTACAGCTAAAAAATGCTACAATCTGAACAAGAATCCCATATAAGCAAAAGCTTAGCCAAACGCTATGGTAAGGGATTACCAGCAGAAGAACAATAGCAAGAGCACCAGGACGAGATATCCAGATGAAAATGCTTGAAGTCTTTCAACACCAACACTAGGGCTTGAGTCAGATGCTGGTCCTTTGCTCGCCGAAGAGTTTGTAGTTGAGCTGAACAAAGAATTTAGAATAAATATGGATTAATTATGTTGGTGATGAAAAGAAAAAAAGGCTTAAGTTTTTCTCTCTGGCTTACCTTCCTGCAAATATGCATAAGCCATGGCCTGTAGCAAGATTGAGACGTGGTTAGTAAAGGAATAAATATACCAGACATCTTAAATGTGATTTTCTGCTTAGTTTTCATAGCTAAAGTGATAGGAAATACTTGAGTTATTAAGTAATCCAAGAGGAAATACTTGAGTTTGTAAGTAAATCTAGCAATAATTGATAAAAACAGCGGAAATAAGGCGATATTCTCAACAAAATCAATTCAAAATGATAGATTTGTAATAGTAGATTCAAAGCAAAAGCAAATACAAAGCAAGATACAATTGATCGTCAGTTCGAGAGGAGGATCGTTCTCTCCCAGTCTCTAGACGATGAGTCTAGAGCCCAAGACTCTAAAGAAACGTCAAGAGAACCCCAAACAAATCAAAGCATAACCCTATCCCTAATCTCCCCTCCCATACTTAAGGTATACAATTAATTATTAAATCCAAATTACTCCCTTGCCCTTGCCCTTGCCGCCCCCTCCTTTGCCTCCAATTAGTTTGAATTTGAATAGCTGGGGGTCCCAATCTCTCTCTCTCTCTCTCTCTCTCTCTATATATATATATATATATATATATATATGCCGCCGCCCCTTCTCCTGTAGCAAAGAACCTGCCTCTTTGAAGGGGCTGGTTGGAGTTGGGCCGGTCCAGTAGGGACCGGTCTAACATAAAGCTTATCCATCACATTGCATTTTACAAATTATGATCAAATTAGTTAGGTAACTTTTTTATTTTTAAAATATAAATCTTCAGAACTCACTGTTTTCCCAGGAAAAATTTTGCCCATTCCAATCTAACAGAAGTTACTTAGTACACCTTGAGAGCAGGAACTAACAACAAACATACCAAAATCTGTTAAAAAATAAAGAATGTAGAATAAAATGTTAAGCCAAAATCTGTCTTCACTAAACTATGAGTCTATGACCTAACAAGGAGGATTCCCTTTACTAGATGTTTTTAATCTAGTATGTTCAAGTAGCAGTTGCAACTTTCACCATGAGGCATCTATTTTACACTTGAGGAGTGCCTGAAACTCACTCGGATAACCAAACTGCAAAGGAGCAACACTAAGCAAGCCTCTAAAGGATGCCAAATTATTACGTGCGGCATCCGGATTCGTCTGGAGGCGAATCCGGATGCGCCACGTCACCCAGACCCCATCGGATCCGGGTGACATGGCGTATCCGGATTAGCCTCTGAACAGTCCGGACACCCCATGTAATAATCTGCCCTCAAGGACACTATCAATGCCATCTCATCCAATCTCAGATAATAGCAAGTACTAAAGTAGCTTCAAAATCAATTTGATTTTAAGAATCATGGCAAGCTAGCTTGACGGAACTTATGCAGAAAGATTTACCAAAAATGGCAAATTAGATGTAGGAGAAAAACAGAAAACTTACTGGGATCATTTGTCGTTATCACGGCCGTGTTGTCGAAGTTGCATGTTCCACCACTTGCCTGAGTTCTATGGTAATAATCATTGTAAGCATAGGAAGCAACTGCAGAAAGATCATCAGATTCATAACATGGCTGCCCAGGCTGGATTGAACTGCAGTTAGCCCCACCAGGTCCACAAGCCCAATCGAGTCCTTGCTTCAAATTTTGCGAGTTCGCACTCGACTTAGCCACACAGAAAACACCAGACAACCCAGATGAGATTGTGCCATCATCAACCACACTTTCAAAATTTAGAGAATATACAGCCGTTCCATTTGGAAAGAATACTCCCCAATTCTTCTCAGAAAGAGGCCCAGCTCTAAGATCTTCATTGAACAACTCATAAATGTAAGTGTTAATTGGCATTTTTGGTTGACTTGGGGTACCAGAATTATTTAGCACATGGTGTATGAGATTAGTATTGTAAGCCAAAGCATTGTCAACATTGGCATCCGTTTCATTGTCCCCACCACTCGACGGCCAACCCGACTGCGTCACTATAATAGGAATGCCTGAGAAATTGAGTGCTTGTATGGCGAAGTACACAGCATCAACCATTGTGTCAAACATGTTTGTGTAGCTAAAAAGTGTGTTGGGATCCAAAATCTGATTGTCCGGATTTAGCGAACGGAAAAGCGCATATTCGATGGGGTAGATGCCGTTCGCTTTGGTATAGCTATAGTATGGCTGAGCATTCAACATAAAAGAGGACCCTGTGTTCTTCAAGAACTGGAGATACTGATACATTATGGAATTCAGTGTTGAATTAAATGTGGCAGTTGAAGGGGGAAAGGATTGGGGAATCACATTTACAGAATGTGGGCTCGAGACATGAATCTGAAAATCGAGGTTCGCAGCTAGAAGAGCAGAATGGATAAATTGCATGGCAGGAACAAGAACAACAGCAGCATTTGGAATAGAGGTGAGGACTTCATTTCCTACAGCAATATAGGTGATGTTAGTTCCAGGAAGATAGGCTGCAATATTTTTGTTAATCCAATCTGCAGCTGCTGATCTTGATTCCCCTATTTGTAGCAACTGGTCATTTGGAACACCAACCATAACCTCTATTCCAGTATTTGCAAGGGCAGTCAGTAACTGATGGTCTGCCTCAAATAGCCGAACATGCTTGATTTTTTGAGCTTGAAGAATGGAAACTATAGTGGATGCAGAAGGCAAATTGGATATGTCTGTGCCAATATTAATACCAACAAATGAACCTGTTGAGAGAGAGCCAAATGAGTTATTCAGGAAGTAACTGCAAAGCGAAGTTACAAATACACAGTATACACAGTATGAAATCAAAGAATATCATAAAGTAGTTACAAGTAAAATTTAAGTGGTTTGAATTGTGATAAAAGGATTCATATTGCATGCCAAGACAAGTAAAGGAATATAACATTCAATGGATATATTTGGATCTGAACTAGAAAGTATAAATCATGGAGAATTTGCTCTTGCAAAGGAGAAGTTTGTATGGAAATCCTTCAATATAAAATAAATAAAATAATACTTCAAAAAATAAGATAGATTTAAGTACCTAAAGCATGTGCGAGTAGGAAAGAAAGTAGTACAATGCCTCTTTTCCATATTCCAAGCAGCATCTGGCTGCCAAACACCCAAGAAACTGAAAACTGAAAACCCCCAAGAAACTGAAAGCTGTAAGAACCAGAAAACCATTTATTCAGCCATAAATTTAATGAATTTTCCAACTGAATAGAGATTTCCTCTTTGGATTCGCTTAAAAAATACATTAGCAACAAGGTGAAATAACAGAAAAATAGAAAATGATTAGGGAAATATTGAAAAGAATAGCAATTTGAAGTAAACATGGCCAGATGAAATTCAAGTGATTCTCTGCAATCAATATAAATTTTCAAGGTTGGTTTGGTCAATGCTGAAGTTGTAGTTTGCAATCATACTAGATTCATAACCACTGAGATCATAATAATTAGCAATTCAGATACTTAACAAGACACTTAAAAAAGTCTAATTGCCTGATTCTAGTCATGAAGCACCTATACTTTTCATATTTTTAAATTCAAACAATATGCCCTTGTCAATCTAGGCTTCTTGTTAGTTATTCAACAACAACAACAACATCAAGCCTTTGTCCCATTACGTGGGGTCGGCTACATGAATCCTTTTTCGCCATTGTGTCCTGTTAAAAGTCAAATTCTCATTTAAATCTAATAAAGAAATATCATTTCTAATATTTTCTAACCAAGTCTTTTTAGTCTCCGAGTTAGTTATTCACTGAAAAAAAAAGGATTGAAACTACAAAGTTTGGCATCAAGATTCATGATTTATGTCAAAGCCCGAGCAAGCAGTTAACTTATGAAGGATTGAAAGGAAGCTTAGGACAAGCAATTTAATGGCTACGGCCACCGACATCAACATCAAATTTACCCAGAGAATAGAAGATATAGAAACTGAAGCTTATAACATATATTGTTTGTAAGCTCCCTCTTTGCTTATGATCTTTTTTTTTTCCTCGGAAAAAAGATACCTCGAGCGTGATCAGTTAGTTCTTGTTCCAACTAAAGTCTTACATATTCTACACATAATAAATTTCACAAACCCACAAAATATTTAAAGCTTGTAATTTAAAACATTAAGGATGCATTTCAATACTCAAAAATTTAGCCATTTATTCCATGCATATTGTGTCAAATTTGACCAGGTAAGTGCCAATGGCTTGCAAAAGAGGAGAGAGAGAGAGGCTTGAGAATATAATGAATCCCACATCATAAGTAAAGGGTTAGGCTCAAATATGGAATACACCTTTTGATGTAATGGGAAGAGTTTTATTGAGAACCCACAATTAAGCATGCTCGTAATACAACATTCATAGGATGGGTAACATTCTAGGATGTTGCACCAAGATAGATAAAACAATGAGACTCGACCTAGCATGGGATGGGTTGAGTGAAAGGGAACAATAGCTTATATAATGTGACTAGAGTAGGGGCGGAACCCCTTTGATCCCGACCCCTAAAAAATTTATTTTTTTTCATTATATGATTATTTAGGTTATTTGTCTCCCTCAATCTATTTTTTAGTCTTTATTATAAGGGTTTTTAGGCAATTGCCCCCCTCTGAAAGTTTTAAAATACTATGGTCTTTAGACAATTGCCCCCAGTATAATTAAATATATTGTGTAGAGTTGTTATTGTTAGAGAATGATGAATCAAATACAAAAAGAAATAATAAATCAAAATTAAGGTCGAATCCCACCAGGGGGCTCTATCCCCTTGGACCCTCGACATATCTATCAACAGTGCTAAATAGTAACTTCACCATAGATTTTAGGTTAAATAGCTCATTAGTAGCAATTATGAATACACTAAAGATATGATAAGAGGACTTAGGAGAGTGGTAAGGTTTCCTCCATTAATATACATATGTTACAAGTTTTATCCACTAAAGCATACTCCCTACAAATCTAGGGGTTTGGCCACATACATATCCTCTTCTAAACCCCACAGTGGTGAAAAGCTCATGCACTGGATACACCTTTTCTCTAAAAAAAAACTGAAGAACTTTTATCAGACATGGCTGAAGCCACATCTGTTAAGTACATTGTCCATTTAATCATATGATAACATGCGTTGGCCTAAATCATGATCATCTAGCAAAATTTTTTTCTCTTCATTTTTAAACATTCAGAATGACTAAACAAATTCCAGTAAGCAAATTAAAAAGCTAGAAAGACATTTTTTGCTTTCAGAAATAAGAAAAAAAAGTAAATTACTAAAATATTAATTATGACTATCCATACATTTTTATCTAAAAAAAAACATTTTTATCTCATTTTGATTATTTTCTCACTTATTTTCATCGATTAAACTAAAGCATTGAATGGAAAAAAAAAATAAAGACTAAAATTACAATGTTCCATTTTCGCTTGTTTCCTGTTAGAAAAGATTAATCCCAAAATAAACTTTCAAAATCCATCTGTAATGCATGAACACAAAAAGCCCTCAGCCAGAAAACGCAAACCACCAGAAAGCTATAGTAATGCAAAAAACTAAAAAAGAAGAACAAGCTTCAAACATAATCCTTTATTCCATCCATGAATAACTAGCTACTTTCGAATTATTCTCTCTAAAAAAAGAGATATTTTAGCTAAGAAGAAGGACTGGTGCATATTTCCATTTCTAAGATCCTCTGAAATAACATCATAACATTTTCTTTAATCCCTCCAAACTAAGACTTTTCCCAAACCTACTTCCATAAACCCCCATACTTCAGCAAACTAAGAAGATAAAATCCCAAAGAAAGAAAAAAATAATCAAAACGTTAAAAACATAAGGCCAAAATTAAAAAGAAAGAACAGGGAAACAGAGGAAGAATACAGAGAAATAGTTCCTCAACAAAATTGCACCTGAACAAACTTGCCTTTGAAAGCTTAGAACCCAGAAGAAGAAGAGGCCCAACAGGAGGGAGCTTGAAGAAGACGAACCGAAGCAGGCCCTCAGCTCACGAGCTACAGTTATCTTCAGAATCTCCGTACAGCTGAAATATAATCTAATTTCCGAGCTTCAGATGAACCGAAAAACCTCTTCCGCTTCCCACCTTCATCAATGCAGAAATCATACCGGATCAGCTCTTTAAAAAAAAATTTAGCAACGATGGCTAATTAATTCAATACACGGCTAAATATGATTAACTCCTGATTGAAATGTAATAAAGTGGTAAATCATTATAATCTATTGAAATCCCTTTGGGGTTCGGAGCCCGGCGCTTCTGTCAGTTACAGCTCACTGACTATGCTGATAACATTTCTTATAGTTTTTTATAATTGTTTTTTTAATAAATATTCGTTATTTTCACCCTAATAAACCTGGGCAAGAAAATGAGTCTCTTTTAGTCTTTTATGAAAATGCGCCTTCTCACGATTTTACCTGTAATTTAAATTTAGTTAATTAAACTTTATGAAAAACGAATTATACAATATTTTCTATTTAAATAAAATAAAATTGGATGGGTGTAGTTATCAAGTAAATTTGCTTACATGTTCAAAAATACATTTATAGAAATAATAATATTAGTTTTATTCATTTCGTGTATTTAAAAAAAATTATTATTTGCATATTATTAAAATAATAATAATATTATTATTACTAAAATCATTAAGATTGTGTAGATTGAGGGGGTTAAAAGGCAAAGATTTTTCATTATTACCCATTTTTTAACCAAAAAAAATTCCATTAGAAAAGAGAAATATTACACCACAAGGTCAAAAGCTGGTCATATATAGCAAGATTACAACCAGTGAAAATATAACTCATGTCAGGGGCAACCAAACAAAATAGACCCAAAGGCAGCTCGACTCAAACCGTCACCTGGTTGTCAGGTTTGGGCCATCCAAGGAGGAAAAGAAGATATCATTAGAAGTTACAAGTTTAATATGTTCTCAAAAATCAAAATCCACCAAAGTCCACCTAGGTTGCGAATCAAGTCATGGTCGTCCGAGTTGCATACAGGAAACATGCTTCATCATTATACTAGTGCAATACCACCATAATAAATAAAATCACCACCAATAAGTGCCCATCAACCACCTGAATGAAGCTCACAAAAATCGAGAAATAAACAAAACAACATAATCATAGCAGAAAAACCTCCCAAAACAAAAAATCAACAAAAATACCAACAAGTCAGCACAACCGATAGAACAAAAACCTGTCGCACCAATCCAACGTCTAGAATCATTTCTTTTTAGCTTTGTGTTTTATATGCTTCCCACTATTTTTAAAGAAACTAGCATCCACATTTTGAATGAGACTAAGGTCAAAGTTGTCTCGCTCCTTAAATTTATTTTCATTTATATCTAATTTATTTTCATTTATATCTTGACCTTCTACATAAGAATTTCCATAATCTAACCAATCACCTTGCTGCAGCACATTATCTCTAGCAAAGTGAGCTAACATATCATCACTGGAAATAACAGAAATAGGAATATTAACCAGAGGCAGCTCAACTTCATCGCTACCCACATAATCCACCGAAGTATGAATAGGTGAATTAAATAACCCATAAGTCACAACATCCAAATTACCCTACCCCATTGAAGTTCCAACACACCCAACAGCTAAAGGAACCGAGCTATCACCCAACTCGTCCACAACATCAGCACAAGTAGGACTAGCTTTAAGGTTCATGCAACAGTTATTGGCATTCCTATCAATGTCAACATCATCAACATCATCTATATTAGCACAATCGATATTCACAGGCACATCATTAGCTAAAGGAGCAACTTCCTTCTCAGCATAAAAAAAATTATTCAAGGGTGAGACAAGAGCTACAGGATTAGCAGCTTCCACCAAGATACCAGCATCTTGCCCAACATCAGAATCAGTAAGACCAAAAGCCTGAACCAAATCATTGGCACCTCAAGAAACAACATTGCCCATCCTAACCCCCATATATATAGCATTAGCATTAACATTAAGCGGTTTAGAGGCATTAGGACAAGCAGTAGGCGGGATAGAAATAGGCCGACAATTACCACTCAAATGCCCTATGCATTTATAAGAAGCACAAAATGAGGGGAAAGCCTCCATAACAATATGCTGAATATAGCCAAATTTCTCATGTCCCAACCACTTTGTCAGGATAAGTTTTCGTCACCAACATCAATAAGAGGATATCATTTAGTTAATTTCATAAAGCAATTGTTAACTAAATAAGATCTATCATAGAAAATCCTACTATAATCAAGATCACTAATCATTTTAATCAAATTGTACGACAAATCAAGCAAGGTAACCAAGACTTCACCAGTAAGCTTAAGGTTGAAGAAGAACCTACGAATGGAGTCAAGAGTACGTATAAGTATTACTCATTTTCTTTATGCTGATGATTTACTATTTTTGGAAAAGCTACTACTGATAATCTCCATGCTTTGAATAATATTCTTCATTATTTTGGCGAGGCTTCTGGGCTCAAATTTAATACTTCCAAGAGCTTCATTATGTATTCTAGGAATCATGATAACAATGCTTCTCTTAGTGCTATTCTTAATCTCTCTACTCAAGCTTCTATCACAAATTACCTTAGCATTCTTATATATATATATATATATAAGACTCAAATTCAGTCAAAACTCTAATCTAATAGTGATAGTAATCTATAACAACATAAAGGATAAAATTTGACACAACTTGAAAAAAATTAGTAATTTTAGATTATTTTTTAAAGTATTTTTTGTGAAGGTTGTTGCGTTTTATAAAGTTAAATGTGAAGCTATGGTATGAAAAATAATCGAATTATCTTGATTGCGAATGAGAACTTTTTATCACAGAAATTTTAAAAAAGTAGTAGTTGAATAAAATTATAATTGCTGTTGAAAAAGAAAAATAATTAGAAAGGTGTCACAAAAAGGGAAAATTATTAGGTCTGGTCACTTAACAGAGACATACATCTGAATTTCTCTCTGCCTACAGTAAAAGAGCAGTCAAAATGTAGCTACTACAGTAACTATGTTTTACTGTAGATAGAGAAAAATCTGGATGTATTTCTCTGTTAGGTGACCGGACCTAATAAATCGCCTCCAAAAAGACACTTAAGTTTCGTTTGGAACGGTTTTTTTACTGCATTATGAAACAGTTTTGTAGTATAAAAATTTCAAGTTTAAATAAATTTTACACTAAAAAATAGTTGTAAAAAGCATTAAAAAACTGGGCATTGGAGGATTGATGAGTACTGTATCTGTATGTACTCATGGAGATAAATAAGTTGAATGGAACATTGGCGTTTGCCGTTATATATATTAGGGCATCTCCAACCGAAACTCTCATTTTTCACTGCAAAATGCAGTAAAATAAAAAAGTGTCGTGATTCATCTCCAGTGGAAAGCCATTTTGTCCCAAATCATCGTCGTTTCTTTTGCGCCTTTCTCAAACTGAGCTCGGTAGAGAGAAAGAAATTGTAAAAGTGAACAGTGCGACGCCAATATTGGCGTCGCACTGTTCATCAGCGACTGAATGACGGTAAAAATGGAGTTCGGTTGGGACGTCTGAGGCTCTCCATTCACCTGTTTGCCGCCGAACGGCTGGAGAAGGCCTTACCCATAGAAATTCACATTTTTAACCTATTTAATTCCCCCAAAAATATAAATTGATTTTGTCCTAAGGAAAATAATCACATATTTTTAAGTTTTATCATAAAAAGAAGCAGTCCAATAATATATTTTATATAATGTGTTAATTTTTTCTTCAAAATTATTATAAATATCAAAAACAACTCATAGGCATTTAGCCTAAATGTATTTGACGGGAATATTACATGCAACTCTTGACATCTCTTTTAGCATGAGAGAACAAAAGTAGTTGAAAAAATGGCCATCCTATCAAGGATTAAGGAGCGAAACATATAATGAATTTTTTATAAGATTCATGAAATATTTATATATCATCAAGGGAATTAATACTAATAGTTTAGTTGAGTGTTTAGAATATTAGTTATATTTAGCGGGCAAATCACTTTCAGAATCTATAAAAAGCTCTACTCTTTACATAATGAGGATCATTGGTTTGAGATTCAAGAACGCTTGGAGTCTTGAAAAATCCTAAAGCTCCACCCAAACGCTATAATCAAATCACTGTCATCAGACCATTACTATTGAAACGCCATCTGACTATCACTATCAGACAACCGCCTTATTGCAATCATTGGACCACTACCCGACCACTGCTATTGGACTATAATAATTAGACACTACATGATCGTCATCATTAAACCACTGCCACCACTGGACCACCTCCATTGGACCATTGCCGCTCAGTCTAAGTCGTCAGACTGTCGTTGTCCAACCTCAATTGTCAATTTAACAATGTCTTCATATCACCATCATCGTTTGATCATTTCCTTCATTCGAATACCATTATAAGATCACCATTGACTAATTTCCATCATCAAACGATCATCGTCCGACCACCGCAGTTGGGCCACCATAGCCTAACCTCCAGCATTGAATTGTCGTTTGTTGACTGGCAACATTGGTCCACTGTCACCCAATCAAATCATCAAAATGTTTCTCATCTCTTACTAAGTTTGTGATTTTTTCCACTAACAACTCATAATTTTGTAGGATTATCTTCTTCAATTTGAAGGATGGGTGAATCTTTGTAATAATCTCAACTAATAGAACCATATTTCGGGCTAGGTCAGCGTAGTTTTTTCTCTTCATTGACTTTCTCTTACACTATCTTATTTATATATTTCGTACAAAATGAAGACTCAAAACCGCCCTTATATATAAACTTTCTAGCGTACAAAAATAAATAAGCCCTTCAATAATCATTACATTATTTAATCTCCTCTCCACATTAAACATTCATAATGAAAATCGTAAAAATAGTTGCATGTTAATCATTTCAAATTTGACATATAAAGCCTACTAACTCACACCAATTTCATTTAATATTTTAAAAAAATTTAACTATATTTGAAAGTTCTATTCTTCATTAGTAATAATTATACCATCAATCAAACATTTGGTGGTCTCTAATCAAACCACTGATCCCCTTGGACGTCATTTTCGGGATTATTATGGCTTGACCTTCTTCTTCTTTGAATTTATTTTATATATATATATATATATATAAAACACAAAAATTCCCAATAAAGGTCAAGCCATAATAATCCCGAAAATGACGTCCAAGGGGATCAGTGGTTTGATTAGAGACCACCAAATGTTTGATTGATGGTATAATTATTACTAATGAAGAATAGAACTTTCAAATATAGTTAAATTTTTTTAAAATATTAAATGAAATTGGTGTGAGTTAGTAGGCTTTATATGTCAAATTTGAAATGATTAACATGCAACTATTTTTACGATTTTCATTATGAATGTTTAATGTGGAGAGGAGATTAAATAATGTAATGATTATTGAAGGGCTTATTTATTTTTGTACGCTAGAAAGTTTATATATAAGGGCGGTTTTGAGTCTTCATTTTGTACGAAATATATAAATAAGATAGTGTAAGAGAAAGTCAATGAAGAGAAAAAACTACGCTGACCTAGCCCGAAATATGGTTCTATTAGTTGAGATTATTACAAAGATTCACCCATCCTTCAAATTGAAGAAGATAATCCTACAAAATTATGAGTTGTTAGTGGAAAAAATCACAAACTTAGTAAGAGATGAGAAACATTTTGATGATTTGATTGGGTGACAGTGGACCAATGTTGCCAGTCAACAAACGACAATTCAATGCTGGAGGT
The DNA here is from genome assembly GCF_001605985.2 of Dendrobium catenatum. NCBI lineage: Eukaryota > Viridiplantae > Streptophyta > Magnoliopsida > Asparagales > Orchidaceae > Dendrobium > Dendrobium catenatum. Next base: position 1,857,453 of record NW_021318576.1, on the reverse strand, counting down.
TAGGCTATGGTGGCCCAACTGCGGTGGTCGGACGATGATCGTTTGATGATGGAAATTAGTCGATGGTGATCTTATAATGGTATTCAAATGAAGGAAATGATCGAACGATGATGGTGATATGAAGACATTGTTAAATTGACAATTGAGGTTGGACAACGACAGTCTGACGACTTAGACTGAGCGGCAATGGTCCAATGGAGGTGGTCCAGTGGTGGCAGTGGTTTAATGATGACGATCATGTAGTGTCTAATTATTATAGTCCAATAGCAGTGGTCGGGTAGTGGTCCAATGATTGCAATAAGGCGGTTGTCTGATAGTGATAGTCAGATGGCGTTTCAATAGTAATGGTCTGATGACAGTGATTTGATTATAGCGTTTGGGTGGAGCTTTAGGATTTTTCAAGACTCCAAGCGTTCTTGAATCTCAAACCAATGATCCTCATTATGTAAAGAGTAGAGCTTTTTATAGATTCTGAAAGTGATTTGCCCGCTAAATATAACTAATATTCTAAACACTCAACTAAACTATTAGTATTAATTCCCTTGATGATATATAAATATTTCATGAATCTTATAAAAAATTCATTATATGTTTCGCTCCTTAATCCTTGATAGGATGGCCATTTTTTCAACTACTTTTGTTCTCTCATGCTAAAAGAGATGTCAAGAGTTGCATGTAATATTCCCGTCAAATACATTTAGGCTAAATGCCTATGAGTTGTTTTTGATATTTATAATAATTTTGAAGAAAAAATTAACACATTATATAAAATATATTATTGGACTGCTTCTTTTTATGATAAAACTTAAAAATATGTGATTATTTTCCTTAGGACAAAATCAATTTATATTTTTGGGGGAATTAAATAGGTTAAAAATGTGAATTTCTATGGGTAAGGCCTTCTCCAGCCGTTCGGCGGCAAACAGGTGAATGGAGAGCCTCAGACGTCCCAACCGAACTCCATTTTTACCG
>NW_021318576.1:1838278-1856381 GCF_001605985.2 Dendrobium catenatum | reverse complement strand
GAGTAGAGAGACTATTCCACCGCAGAAATTTTGCTTAATAATTAAGATATTATGAGGAAAAAATTTAAGTTATGATGGATTAAATAGGCGACATATCATAAATTTTTTATGTTTAAATCACATTTAAGCTTATAAAAAAGATATATTTTATTTTAAATTAGCTATTTTGTTTTCAGCAAAATAGAACTTTTTTTTTGGAGAAAATAAAATCCATTAACAAAGAAGGAAAATACAAAGAAAGGCACTAAAAAGACCAACGAAGGAAAAACGACAAATTACAAGCCAATTTAAAGAAGCAAAAGGACAAAAATAGAATTTAGAAGACTACGAAGCCAGCCAAACTCAACATCTCCACCCAGTTGTCAGGCAAGGACTATCCATTGGCGGCATAAAAGCCCACAGTACGAAGTCCCAAACAGTACAAGAGAACGTCCACCAAGGTTGTCAAATACAGCCCAGGTCATCCAAGGAGGCGATTAATGAAATTGCCTCATCATTGTCTGACATCTCAATCAATCTGCATGAACCCGAAAAGAACAAAAACCAATAGAAGGGTCACTTCTGTTAGTTTTCTTTTCACAAAGCCCCAACCAAAAAACCCTCAACCAAAATCACCCAACAAACAGGCATCCAAATGCACAGATAACCCACAACTAAAAATAGTGAACTAACTAAGAAAAGGGTAAAAAATAATAGAGATGAACCAAATAATCATCTTACTTTCTTTTTTGTTTCTTTTTATGACGTTTGCAGACCCTAATGGAAAAGGCTTTTGAAACTATCTGATCCACATTTAAATTAAACATCTCATTGAAATCATCCTCAGGCCCATCAAAGCACCCCCTTGAAAGACCCCTAGAGCCAATCCAACTGATCCCTAGAAGGATCCATCTTCAACAATCCCAATTGAACTTTCAAATCATCATTAGAAATAATAGAAATAGGAGCATCCACAAATGCCACTTCTCCATTCATATTAGGAGACAAAATCGGAACCGCATAATCCAAAGGAGACCCACCAAAATCGTCATCCAAATTGTTAGAGAAATCATTCACTTCGACCGTGTTGACATCACAAGGCTCCATGTTTACAACATCTAACTTTTCATGAGACGAAACAAGAGAAATTTCCTTCAGATCCTGAACAGCAGGAACAACCAAATCACCATCATCCTTATGCATTAAATATTTTAAATTAGTTAATATTAGTAATTATTTAATATAATTTAGGGTATTTTAAATTAGTTAATATTTGTAAATTTTTAATATAATTCAGGGATTTAGATATTATAAAAAAAAATATTAAAATTTAGATGTCAGACATATACATACAAAAATATATATATGAAAACTTAAATGTCTGTCATATATGAATTGAATCATCTTCTCATCACGTAAATATAAAAAAAAATATTATGAGATGTATTTTTTTTTTTTCATCTAAAATGTTGTCATGACATTCCAGGTCAATTATTTTTTTAATTTAAATTAATTTCAACGGCATTTTAAGCTCAATTCTTCAAAATTTAAGATGACAAGCTTTTATTTAGTCAAATACAATTGAACGAAACCTGTTTACATTTAATTTTTTAATGAATGGTGTCTCTTAAACTCATTCAACTGTGTAGTTTTATAATATGATGCCATGTTTGAACCTCTACTAATTCAAATCATGAATTTTCTGAACAGGAAGACATAGTTATATGCAAAGTATACAGGAAAGCCACTCCATTAAGAGAGCTGGAACAACGGGCAGCCATGGAAGAAGAAAGCAGAGTTTCCATAGCTGACACTTCATCAACTTCCTCAGGCCATGAAACCTTACAAAATTTCACCTATGATAAGTTCATCAAAGACATGAAGGAGGAGGAACAAGAGTTGTTGCCAATAGAGGCGGCCGAGGTCTCGTCTTTGCCGGAGGCGATGATGAAGCCATCAGAGCCAGCGGCCGGCCGACAGCTGCCGAGCTTGCCGGAGCTTCAGGTTCCAAGCCATGGAAGCTTTGATTGGTCGCAGGATCCCTTCATTAATCAGCTGAGGAGCCCTTGGCTTGAACAGTGGTCTCCTTTATATGCTCAAATGCTTAATTTTTGATACAATGTATTTTCTATATTATATAAATTATATAATTATATGAATTATTATTATTATTATTACTATTATTTTACATTGTATTTATCTTTTATCAATGGTTTTATGGTGTGAGAGGGGGTTAGAATATTCCATGAGTTGTTGGATGAAAGAATTTTTGCAAGAATCTAAATGATGTATGTGTATTGATTTGGGAGTTGGTATTTTATTTTATTTTATTTTCTTTCTATTTTTTATTTTTTTTTTCAAAATGCGTGCTTCATGGAGATGTTTAAGGGGAAGTTTTGCCTATATTTTAATCCGATGAGCAAAAAATACTATTTGTAATATGGCAATTTTGCCAATTTTAGCATTTTTTTTACTATATGGTTGAAGAGCATTTAAAATTTTCTTTTAATGTTAATAAATAACAAGTGTATATTGTTGAATCCTATTTTATGTAGTGGATGATGTTGGGCCGTATTTTTTGCCACTTGTGGATCAAGAGCTTGGATGTGAAGATGATAAAGTCAAAATACTAGAGAAAGAGAGAATATGGATCTAGAACAAATCTTTATTATCCAAATCAGATGTATAAAAGTAATAGAAGCGAGGATTTTGTGCTGCAGATCTTAAGCTAAGAATGAAACAACATAGATTTTCTTTGAGAAAATAGGAAAAATGACAAAATGTTGATAACAATGATCCTCATGATGATGATCTCCTTTTTTTATAGGGCTTGGACAGTTACGGTGGATATGTATGTACAAGACATAGTAATTGTTCCATCATTCTTTGATGTAGCTCGATCGTCTATGCAAAATGAGTTGATGATCGTCATGAAAGAGGATGCAAGTAGGATGAACTCATGGATTAAGTCGATTTGAGGTCACCCTATTTGAGGTGAGGGTTGATTAACATCCAAATATAGCAGTGGAATCGAGCTTGCGTATAGTTGAAAAATTGCCTTGAGGTCACCCATTGAGGTATAAGGAGGGGAGCAGCATCTTGATGTGTTAATGAGGTCGATTTGATTGCAAGAGATGTCCTGTGGGGTAGAAACTTAACTGTTGATTTGTCTCGCATGGGAGACTTGAGTATGGTTATGAAGGATTAAGATTTGTCTAATTGAGAGAGAAACTTTTGAAGTTGTCCTTGACGGAGAGGGCAATTGCCTGAAAGATGTAGTCAAAGTTGGTCCGCCAAGCTCCAATGTTAAACTCCTTCACTCGACACAAACATAACCTGCAAGATACCTACGAACAAGTATTTGTACAAATAGTCATGAGCGTACATATACAACATTACTTTTAATCTTCTAAAGAGATGATTAAGGTTAAGATTTCAAATTTTTTAAAATCGAAATCTCTAAGAAATTAGGACTTCATTTGGGATAATTTTTAAACACATTTTTTTTTTGTTATTTTCAAAATAGTTTTTACTAAAAAACATTACTTTAAAAAACAATACAAAATTTGTCCCAAACGAAGCATAAGAATAAAATAGCTGCATTTCTTTGATTAATAATATTTGCAAGCTCAATGTTCATGGAAAGCTCATAAAACCTAATCTCAAGAAATAATGCATAAATTCTACAAAGAAACTAATGATATTTTTTAAAAGACTAGATTAATAAATCGAAATAACTTCAGACCACTTAGATAAATAGTATATACACAACACAGTAGCTTATGAATGTTTCCACTGGATAATATTCATCAGAATCAACAGAATAATTTACAAAAATATAGAGCACTGATTCCCTTTTTTTGCATAAACACCAGCTGAGAGCAACCGCTGCTTCTGTGATCCTCTTCACAGAAGTCTTACTTCACATAACGTCATTTGGCTTTCGAATTCCGAGCTCGAACCGAGATTGCATTTGCTTCGGTCATTTGTTTTCTATGTTCAAAATATAATGGCTCTGTAACATTTTTTATTACTTGACTCCATTATCTTCAGTTCTTCTCCTTTCTCTCCGGCAAGCCACTATTTCTCTCATCAGATTCCCTTTACCAAAGGAAAACAATATACTTCCAGCACCTCATGAGCTCAGACAGCAAAGATAAGCCTTTCCTCCATACAAGAAAGGCTGCTGCTGCAAAATAGCAAGCCTAAAGTGCGGAAAATTCTTACGTGCGGCGTCCGGATTCGTCTGGAGGCGAATCCGGACGCGCCACATCACCCTGGGCCCAGTACATCCGGGTGACGTGACACGTCCGGATTCGCTTCCAGACGGTCCAGACAGTGCATGTAATAATCTCTCAATGAACCGTTGGAAGAGCATGAGTGAGTTTTTTGTTGAAACTATGAAAGCCCTTGGCCCCGCCGATTCTTCGGAAGATCTTCCCTTACACATTACAAATTGGTACACTTGCCCAGGGAAGTCACAGGTGTTCATGTGTGGGGAGACAATTACTTAGCCCTGTGAGCCTTTTACCTCTTCAGACTTCTCCTCTTCAGCACGAGCATGGATATCCTCATATGCTTTCATTAAATTAGTAGAGAAGCTTTCCATGGCCTCAAAAACATGCCTTAAAGAAGACTGAAGGCTGCCAGGTTCTGATTGCTGGCTCAATGGGAGCTCATTCTGAGCAGTGGAAGTAACGGCTAGTTTCCTGTTTAGTGCCCCCAATTCCTTGTTGATAACTTGTGCTTCCCTCTCCCTCATCTTATGCAATTTTTCCATTTCTCTATTTGCAATCATCTTCTGCCGGAGCTCCATATCATAAGGTTGCCAGAGTTGACTCAGATTGGAAGCAAAAATCTTCATGGCATCCAAAACTTCCTTCTCCGAGACCCTATCAAGAACTTGAGACCAGCAATTGAATATTACAAATACAGGAGGAGCGCCTATCCTACCAGGAGAATAAGGAGGAATCCCATCAGCAGTTACTTCTGGTTCGTAGCGAAGACAAAGCACAAGCCAGCCATTCATGGATTTAACGAAGTTTTTCTGTGAATCTATCCAAGCAGAGAAGTTTCTAATCCACCTTAGCAACTCGAGTTCTAGGTGCATTACGGCATTTACATGTGAATCACTGAGTTTTCCTCCAGATGCAATGGTATCTAGATGAGTAGCTTCACAGGTGGCCTGGCGTTGAATTTGATGGAATCCCAACATGACCTTCCACATTCTCCCTAGTCTGTGAAAATCAAAATTGAAAATTATTTTTGATGGGAAGTAACAGAAATTTGAACTGGAATAGCCCCAATAAACAGGCCAACCGACGGACTGACATTTACAAACATTACTTACGGTTTACTCTATCATGATAGTAAACAATGTAGTATATTAAAGGTTTATTCTTTGGCCTACCAAGAAACGAAGGCGCATACAAAAAGAAAGAAAATCGATGTTCACTATAAAATTCTTTAATGCTATATAAAATTATCTAATAAAATAAGTTGCATTTAAAGGCTAATCACAGAAAGTTTTAATTTTTATAATATTGATTATATGGAAATTAATCTGTTAGTAAGAATTTTAATAAAATAAAAAGATTGCAAAATGAAAAAAAAACTAAACGCAATTCATTTTGTTATAATAAAATCAAATTATCCAACTTGAATTATACTAATAATATCCCCATCTATTTCACCATCACTCTGAACAATAGATCGAAGATATCTAAAATGTGTGCTCTTATTAATGACTTGATCGCTCAAAGTTACAATCCCCCCACCAGATCTATTATTACTAAAATTACACTCCATATATTCAGTTTTAGATCTACTCGAAATAAAGCCTTTAGACTCTAAGGTTGACCTCCATAATTCAAATTTACCTTCAACTCCCTCTCTAGCCTTATCAATAAGAAGAATATCATTAGCAAAAAAATACACCATGGTACAACCTCTTGCAAATGTCTAAAGCAAAAAAGATAAGGGTTTAAGGCTGGTCCTTGATGTAATCCAACTAAAATAGAAAAAAACTTGGTCAAACCACATTGTGTTTGAACATAAGTACCAGTTCATGCATACATATCCTTAATAACTTGATTATAAACATTATTAATTCCTTTTTTATATAGAACTCTCAATAGCACTTCTCTTGGATCTTTATCATATATTTTCTCTAAATCAATAAAAATCATATGTAAATCATCCTTATTCTCTCTATACTTCTCCATCAAACCTCTCAATAAATATATAACTTCCATAGTAGACCTACCTGGCTTGAATCCAAATTGATTTCGAGAAACATTAGTGTCACGCCGCAACCTACACTCCATAACTCTCTCCCATAGTTTTAAAGTATGACACATTAACTTAATTCTTCTATAATTCATACAACCTTGTGCATCACCTTTATTCTTAAAAATATGAATCAAAACACTCATTCTCCACTCATCTGACATCTTTTTAGTATTCAAAATAGTATTAAAAAATTTAGTAAACCAAGAAATTCCTTCATCTCCTAAGCATTTCCAAACGTCTATTGGAATATCATCAGGTCCAACAGCTTTTCCACACTTCATTTTCTTCAAAGCCTCTTTAACTTCAATTTTACTAATACGCCGATAAAAAAAAATCTTTATTTCCATTTAGGGTGTTAAGTTCACTAGTCAATCGCATTCTCATATACTTCATTGAAAAGTCTAGAAAAATATCTCATCCACCTTTGTTGAATAACCTATTCTAATAAAAGCACATTTTGATCTTCATTCTTAATACACATCACTTGAACTAAATCATTACTATTCATATCTCTTTATTTAGCTAACTTATACATATATCTTTAGCCCTCTTTAGTATTTAATATATTATATGAATCATAAAAAGATAAAATATTTGCATTGCAAAATTGTTTTCTTAGATCCCTTACAAGCCTCTTTATATATTTCTCAATTATCAAAATTTTTTATAGCTAAACCAATTTTTATAACAATTTTTTTTTATCTTTTATTGCACAATGCGATTCATCCACCAACTATTTTTACTATTAATAGCTTTTACCATTGACACTCCATGACTCCAAGCATATCTTTTGCAACATTCTTAATATCACTACCTTCTTTTTTCCACATAACATTAGCTTCCTCGTGCACAAACAAAATCTTAAGATCTAGAATCTTACTCTCAAAAATATTTTTCAAATTCCTCCATCTAATCTTAGAACAATGATTTACTTTATTTTTTATTTTATGTCTCTTCATCTTAAATTAGAAAATTAGATTTTATAAGAAAATATCTTTATTTTTAACCACATTCATTAATGTTAGCATCAACTTCAATCACTTTTTGATTAAGAGACTATTTTGGTTCCTGTTTAATGAAGAGATTTCACCCTAATTTTGCAAGAACTTTATAATACAGTTCCAAGTTTCACATAGGCGCAAACTTCTATGATTAATTATCACTAGTCATCAAGGCACCATTTGCTTGGCGTATAGTAACAATAAATTAATTTTTGATTGAAATTTAAGACTTATACTTGAAAAGGATGATGGGAAAAATGATGATGAACTTGATCAAGATTTTATGGTCTCATCATTCCGAGTTGTTACGGTCCCTAGTCTAATTAGTCAAAGGAGTTAATTGACCCAACCTAACGAAAAAATTCTTGTCAACAACTATAATTTTACATTATACAAAGAAATTTTGTAAACATGGAGTAGATGTTTGTCTAAGATGATAAATTTAAGTCGGCTTAAACTAACAGAGTTTTATACCCTATTTAGTGCACCCTACGGTTTATTGCTCAAGAGCTTTTGGCCAATAAGAAAAATATGAGATTTCATCGTGATCATAATTTAATGGTGTCATTTTATGACAAAATCACCTAATTAAAAGGCCCCGATCATAAATGTTTATCTATAATGTCATTTGGCAGCAACACTCCCACTCATATGACACATGACATGCCTTTGTTAGCAAAAGATTATTTAAAAATGAAATGAAGCGATACACTCAAGAAGACATTTACTCTTTGTGAGCTAAGATTATTCTTAAGTTTATCGCCTTTAACAAACAGTTGCAGATGGTGGAAGAATTTTACTTTAAATTTAATAAGTGATATATTTCAATTGAACTATTTGAATTTTTATAAATTTTCTTGATATTCTTGCATTTAAGTTAAATTCAAGCCTAAAATGATTTGTGCGAGGATTTGACAACATTTTGAGAATATATTCCACTTTGATTGAGATTTACTTTAAACACGACTATCAGCGGGAGTTTTTTTTTTTTTAATGAATCACCTTTATAAGAGGGCATTGAAGGCCTATCTTTCACCCTCAAAAAAAGTGAAAGTTGCGCTACAGCATGAACCACGCTTTTGCAAGCCTAAGATCTCATTTTTTTCCGAGGTAGATTGAATTTTTAATTTAATCACATTTCCCCCCATGAACGACATCAAGGTTTATTTAATTCTGAGCGTCCACTTCCTATGAGCGCAAGCCCTCACAGTTAATTATCCTTTCTTATGCGTAGAAGAACACTCAATTAAGGATGAAAGAATATTTAGTTGTGCAAGAAATGTTGAAATGTGCAAGTGTTTCAATCTTAGTTATGGGGGTTAAAGGTACCCCCAATCAAGATCCCATGATTCTGTCGTTCCGGGTATACTGTAGGTTTCAGTATACCAACACTAACAACCATTGATTGTAGTATCCAGGGAATTTGATTAGAAGACATGGATTGCCTCCTCTCAGGGATTCCGAGTAAACTAAAATAGATAAATAAGGATTTTAATCTTATTATAATTTGGGTTGGGATTTGTGGCTATACCTAAAGAGTTGCTCGTAGTTTATATTTAGGTTATATCTTACAACCTCGTTTATGAGTTATCTGTAGTTTGAATTTGGGTCAAGTTTTACGGCTTCGCTTGGAAGTAACCCGTGTAGTGGGCCTTACAGCTTCATTTATAAGTGTAGCCCAAAAAGCGTGTTATAGCCTCTATTAAAGGTTGCTCAAGTATGGGTTAAATGCGGGTATTATTGCTTCACTTTGGAAGTAGCCTGTATAGTGGGTCTTACGACTTCATCTAGAAGTAGCTGAAGTGACGGGTCTTACAACCTCTATTAAAGGTGGCCTGAAGGTTTCAGGGATGCATTATTTGTTTTGGGAAAAGTTTTCCCCAACACCCTAATTGAGATGGGAAGTTTATTAAAAGTGGCCCGAGTAATCAGCGATTTAAGATTAGATTATTTTTACCTAGAAATTTTAACTAAAGCCGGACTAAAATTGCTTCACCCTCAAGAAAGGTGAAAGTTGTGCTACAGCATAAACCCTGCTTTTGCAAGCCTAAGGTCCCATTTTATTCTGAGATTTCACTTCCTATGAGGGCAAGCCCTCATAGTTAATTACCCTTCTAATGCTTAGAAGAGCACTCTTGATTAAGGATGAAATGATATTTAGTTGTGCAAGAAGCATGGGCGGATCCACCCATAGCTTAGAGTGGGCAAATGCCCGCCCTAAAATATTTTTTTTTAATATTTAGAAGGGAAATTTTGAAATATTTTGGGTATTTTGGGCGTTTTGCCCCCCCCCCCCCCCCGTTTTTGGGGGTTTTCCCCCCCCCCCCCCCTAAATTTTTTTTTTGTCCTACTTTTATCAATCCTAAGCATATTTGCCCATCCCTCACAAAAATTTTTTTTTGCCCACCCTAAATAAAGAAGCTGGATCCGCCCCTGGCAAGAAGTGTAGAAATGTGCAAATGTTTCAGTCTTAATTATGGGAGATGAAGGTACACCCAATCAAGATCTCATGATTCCGTCGTCCCGGGTATATCGCAGGTTTCAATATACCAACATTAACAACCATTGATTGTAGTATACAGGGCTGATTAATTGTTATGGGTTGTTTCCGCTCAGGGATCCCGAGTAAACTGAAATGCATAAATGTGGATTTTAATCTTATTATAGTTTGGGTTTTTAAGAGTTGCCCGTAATTTATATTTAGGTTAGATCTTACAACCCCGTTTAAGAGTTGTCAGTAGTTTGGATTTGGGTCAAGTTTTACGACTTCGCTGGGAAGTAGCCCATGTAGTGGGTCTTACGACTTCATTTGGAAGTAATCCAAAAAGCGGGTCTTATGGCCTCTATAAGAGGTTGCCCAAATATGGGTTAAAAGCAGGTCTTACTGCTTCACTTTGAAAGTAGCCCGTGTAGTGGGTCTTACGACTTCATTTGGGAAGTAGCCCGAGTGACAGATCTTACGGTCTCTATTAAAGGTGGCCCAAAGGTTTCAGCGATGCATTATTTGTTTTGGGAAAAGTTTTCCCCAATACTCTAATTGAGATGAGACTTACAACTTTTGTTCAAAGTGGCCCGAGTTATCAGGGATTTAGGATTATGTTATTTTTACCGAGAAAATTTCCCTAAAGTCAAACTCTTGGCTTCTATTAGAAGTTGCCGATTGAAATTTAGGTCAGCAGAATTTTATCAACATGATGTTGGCAAATTGGTCCTGTAGGTATATTATTTTGCAGTTTTATTCACTAGTTTGACACTTACTAACTACAGTTGTTGTTGTTTTAACACTTAGTAGCCAGCAATTGTTTTCTACTCTAGCTTTCAGTTGTGTGCTTGTTGTTTTGTGCTCATAGTTTTCTTTTGCCCCCATAGTTTGTCTTTTTTAATTTAGCCCTATTGTTTATTCAGCACATTGTTTTCTTTACTAACACTATTTTTGTTGTTTATTTATTTATACTTCGCTAACTTTTATCTATTTGTTTGCAAGTGTTTGTAGCTTGCAGTTGCAGAGGGGTGTAAGAGCTCAGAGGTAGCCGCAGCTGAAACTACTACTGAGAGTTTGAGCTTGAGGGTTTTGTTTGGAGAGTTGTTTGCTTTGTTTTGTACTTAGGTTGGATAGTGAAAACATTCCTCTATATATTTTTTTAATTGCATTAATTAGTTCAAGAAATGATTTTAAATTTAATTTAAAATTTACCGCTCAGCTCGTTAACTAAATTGTATTTTAAAACTATTCATTTAATTTTAATTTAATTATTAATTAGATTCAAATTTCATTTGCTCGATTCATTTGATTAGGCTTTAATTTTAATTAGAGTTTTGATTTTATTAAATTTTAAATTAGTTGATTAAAAATTTTAATTGGTTTTAGTTTAAGTTAAAAAATTTAAGTTTAAATTGCATTTTAAAATTATTAAATTGTTTGCTCAATTAGGTTTAATTAATTGCTTAATAATTAGAAGATTTTGGTTTTAATCTTGATTAAAATTTTAAATTAATTGATAATTCTATTAATTTTATTTTAAAATAAGTTATTTAATTATTTAAATTCTTCTTATTTAATTAAATTAAATTGGAGATTTAAATTCAATTAATTAATTTTATTAATTAAATGGTTTTAATTAAATAAAGCTTTTGATTTTATTTTTAGCTTTATGTTAATTGTTTTAAATTTTAAATTAATTAAAGTTTGATTTTAAATTAATTTATATATATTTTCTTTTAATAATAAATTAGATTATGTTTTAAATCCATGCTAATCAATATTTTTTTTAGATTTCACATAAGATTAATTGAAATTATTTAATTAGCTTTCAAATTAATTAATCAATTAAAAGAAAATTTAACTTACGTTACCTTAATTAATCTCCAATAATCCCAGAAAAATTTGGTAAGCTTTCGAGGCCAATTTCATAGTTTCCTAGCAAAATTCGATAACCTCCAAGTGCCCTCCCCGCGAGGGGTTAAGGAGGGCACACACGGGCACTCACCCATTTGAATCAACTCAGCCGGATCAAATCGACGGCAAGGATTTTGGGGGAGTGATTCAACCCTGAAATTAATCTTCGAACCTTCTATCCACTCGGTTAGATCAGAACGACGGCCAAGGGCTTCGGGGGACTGAATCAATCTCGGGAATCCTCCGATTTGACGATTCCGGCGTCTTCCTTAATAAGGATAATAATAATGATACTAATCATTATTATTATAATTTATTATTATTAATTGTATTTATGTAGTAATGAGTCATTCCTCTTTACTATTTCAAACACTAAGACAAATAGGGCTGATTGGGAGATCGGGCTTGAGGAGGTAGAACTAGGGGTCTCGAATTGAAGTGTGGAGGCGTCAGCTTGTTGTGGATCTTGCCGCCGGGTTGGAGGCTTCGGGTGTGGGGACGTAGATGGTTGAGTGAGCTTTTTGGCTAGAACGAAGGTGGCTAGGTCTGCTGGTCGTATGAGATGTATAGGAGTTTGGCCAAAGTTGCGTGTAGAGGAGGGACATCGAAAGGCAAATGGTTGGACACCTTTGAATGAGGCAATGCTTACGGACAAGGGTTTTGAGGTTCAAATAGGAAACACTTGAAGATCTTAAGTAGTTTCTATCAATCTTTGAAAAAATAGTGAGCTTTCTCCACAAAATCCACACAAAATCACAAAAACAATAGATAATTTGTATTATTTGATGAAAGGAACACGGAAAATAGCAAGATACACTTGATCCTCAATTCGAGAGGAGGATCGATCTCTCCCAATCTCTAGACGCCGCTAGAGCCCAAAGAAAACCTAAATCTAAGAGATCTCAAATTACAGCCAAATTCAAGATACCCAAACCCTAGGGAAACAAAGTATTTAATGCATACAAATCAAAAGGAAATCCCTAAACAGTCCCTACATTCAAATTCCCCTCCCAAATCCCTCAAAAAATCCTTCCTAAAATGGTCTGTGGACGTTGGCGGTGCGATCGATTGCGGAAACCAAGCGGAGGCAGTCCGCCTCGTCGTGCTCGGGCCGGTCCTGCGTTGACCGGCTGGACCGGTCAAATGGACCGGTCTAACAATACTCCCCTCCCATAGATCCACCTTGTCCTCAAGGTGGAGATATGCTCGTGTTCTGGTGGAGCTGACCATCCTTGAGGTGGTTGAAAATCCTTACCAATTTGCTTAATTAGGGATTGCCCTGAAAGAGAAATTTCCCCTCCCTCCTCCTTCCTGATCACGTCCGACTTGTGTAGTCCAACCAGATAATCTTCCTCCACCTCTTGAAGGCACCTAACCATGGTCTTAAGTGATACCATGGCTTTGGATAGCCCTGCATCTCCCCTTATAACCACCTTTCTCCCATCCACCATTAATTCCATCGTGAGTGCTCTCCAGTTGACCTTGGTTTCCCCTAAAGTTTGCAACCACTTCATTCTCAAGATGACATTAGTACTTCCTAATTCTAGTGGAAGAAAGTCCCCCCTTACCTGAATTCCCTGGATGGTCAGCATCACTCCTCTACAGATCCCCTGACCTTTCTCCACCTTCCCTGTACCCATCATCACTCCATAACAACTGGTGTCCACCAATTTCACTCCCAATTAGTCGACGACCTGAGTGAAAATGAAATTGTGGGTAGCCCCACTATTAATTAGCACCATCAACTCCCTGCCCTCTATCTCCCCCTTTACCTTCATGGTATGATTCATAGTGAATCCTACCACTGAGTTTAGAGAAACCTCAGCCAGATCTAAGTGTAGCTTCTCCTCCATCTCCTCCTTTGTCTCCTCCTCACCTCCCTCCTCAGTTTCCACGTCATCGCAGATGGCGAGAACCTGAAGAGTTCGATCCTTGCACAAATGCCCTGGCATATACTTCTCGTCGCACCTGAAACACAACCCCTTTGTCCTCTTCTCCTGCATATCCTTCTCTGTCAGCCTCTTGAAATTTTCCACACTCCCTCCTCCCTGGGTTATCACTGGCGGTCTCATTAATGTTGCCTAGTCCAGGCCCCTTGGGTGCTAGAAGAGTGGTCGTCATCCTGTAAGATCCTCCTGAGCTATTGCTCCTAGGTCCCTTCTCTAGATTCTTATGATTTTCCACCAGCTGGGCCAACTTCATGGCCTCCCCTAAGTCATGAGGCATCAAAACCTTCACTGCTGCTCGGATCTCTGCCTTCAATCCCTTCATGAAGTTCCCCTCCAATACTGTATTTGATAATCGCTCCACCCTACTTCCTAGGTGCTCAAACTACTCCCGGTAGTCTGCTACTGATCCCTCCTATGCCAGAGCAAAGAACTGCTCATAGAAATTTCCTCCCGGTCAGTTTGAAAATGTTCTATTATGCAGTCCTTGAATTCCCTCCAGTCCTTGATAGGTCTCCTCTGGTCTCTCCACTGGTACCATGAAAGTGCCTTCCCCTCCAAACATAGGCCTGCTGTTGTCAGTTTCTCCTCCTCTGTTAGCCCATTAACGACAAAGTACCTCTCCACCTTATAGATCCACCCATATGCATCCTCCCCATCAAAGATAGGCATCTTCAACTTCCTCACCTTCTGATATCCACCATTCCCCCTTATTCCTCCATAGCTTTCCCTCTCCCAAGTGCTCGGCCCACCCCACATCTCTCGGTCTTCCCTTGCCCCGTCATAGCCCAAACACCCTTCAAATTCCCCTCTTCTTCCTTCAAACTCAACACCTCGGTGACCATAATGTCCCTCCCGGCGCTCCCAATTAGCACCCCTTTGCTCCGTCCCTCCATACTCATGCCTTTCCCCACACCTACCTCCTCTCTCCTCCCTCTGGAAAGGCTCCATATAGGATTTTCTTCTTTCTCCCTCCATGATTTCCACCTCGTCTTCCTCCCTACGAATTTCTAAATTCGTGTTTTTTCTTTCCTCCTCTTTTGCCATTGAAGCAGCAGTTTGGTTTTGGATTTCCAACATTTTCTTCATCATGACCCGGAGATTGGCTACTTGTCCTTCCATGGAGGAAATCCTTTCCTCCACCGTTGTCTTGATTTGGTTCATCTCCCCTTCAAGCCTTTCTTATAGCGCATCAACTTTCTTGGCCACCATCTCGATCTGAATTTTTGTAAATACAAAAATTTCGGATCTGGATTATAAAAACAGCACTTCATCCCTTCTCGACCAAAAATTGGGCGCCGAACTTCGCCAAAATCAACCCACAAACAGTCCCAAGACTTGCTCTGATACCAATTTGATAGGAAACACTTGAAGATCTCAAGTACTTTCTATCAATCTTCGAAAAAACTGCGAGCTTTCTCCATAAAATCCACACAAAATCACAAGAACAGTGGATAATTTGTATTATTTGATGAAAGGAACACGGAAAATAACAAGATACACTTGATCCTCAATTCGAGAGGAGGATCGATCTCTCCCAAATCTCTAGACGACACTAGAGCCCAAAGAAAACCTAAATCTAAGAAATCTCAAATTTCAGCCAAATTCAAAATACCCAAACCCTAGGAAAATAAAGTATTTAATGCAATCCCTAAACAGTCCCTACATTCAAATTCCCTCCCAAATCCCTCAAAAATCCTTCCTAAAATGGTCTACGGACGTTGGCGGTGCGATCGATCGCGGAAATGGGGCGGAGGCAGTCCGCCTCGTCGTGCTCGGGCCGGTCCCGCGTGGACCGGCTGGACCGGTCTAATAAGTTCCCTCATAGAGATCGAAAGCCTGGATCAATCGGAGGGAAGAATGCAAGCAAAAGCTCGGTCGAGTGGATAATCGGGAGAGATAGAGACGTGGAAACCAAAAGTTCCAATTGCATATAAACTTGATTCCTTTCCGTTTCTTCATTCTTTTTACACAACTGATGCAACCATTTTGGACATGATCGTAATCATGGTGGCGACATGTAGAGTCATGGGTAGTGGGCTGACCTACTCTAAGGATTACAGGTCAACAGCATAAAGCGAACATAAAACAAAATATTTTCACGGATTTAGCATATTCATTGGAGCAGATGCAAGTGGATTGATTTCAATGGTATTTGCTCAACATATTTGCATATTTCATGGTATAATCACATAAAGAGCTTCTATTTCTTAATACACTTGCAGGATGAACTTGCACATTTATTGTTGCACTAACCTATTTGCACAACAATACACTTCTACTATACACTTAAATGCACGGTTAAAATTACTTATGATGATTTGAAGTGTCCTACACACTACTGTGCGACCCTTGAAGAAAAATTGATCATTGATTTGTCTCATTTGAAAGAAAAAAAAGTGTCGCATGGTACATTATTTGTCCATCAAGCAAACCGCTTATTCACACGACATATACAAGCTTCCTTTTTAGCAATTAACGTGCACGTCATTTAGGGCATTTGTACACCTGTAATGTACAATAGGGTTTAGGGTGACTAACTGTTTAAGATATGCAAAGATCTAGCATAGCAAATATTCACGTGAATGTGCTATAATTGGAGTGTGCAAAAGACTTTGTATTTTAAGTTCATTATTGCTCGCATTTTGTCCACTCGATGGTTTATTGCAGATATGATTGCGAGTGTTGCAAGTTGAAATCCCTCACATGTGAGTGACTTGCATTTGATTTAGGTCAATCCTACAAGAGGCCACTCTTTCTATATATAAATAGGAGCTCGCTTGAGTTCATTTTCATTCCAAGTTCAGCTCACTAATTGTTTTCTTAAAGGGTTCCAATGTTTAAGAGCATTCTTAATAGTGGAATGAAGGTTATATGCTCACAAGCAAGCCTTCAAGTTTGTTATAAGTTTCTAAAGATTCTTGTAAGTTTGATGTAATTTGTTGTTCTTTTTTTTTTTTACTTTCATTCCCATTTTATTATTTTTGTGATTTTAAATTTAGCTTAATGCCGATTTAATTTTAAATTCATGTTTAGAAGTTATTTTTATTTTATTCTGTTCAGATCCCTATCAATGTGAATTTTGGCAACCTCCTCATATATCCCCCAAGTATGGGGCATCTTAAGGAGTGGTAGACATTCCCATCACGCCTAAAAAAGCATGCATAGTCAGTGTCATGTAGCACCACACCCGATAAGTCTTCTATCACATCATGCTAAAAAAAGCAAGTATATATTTTCGTATAACTGCTTGAAATTTGCAATGTTTCCCTATGTCACATCAAGAAAGACATGCAAAGGGACTTATATATAAAATTTTCCCATTATGCTAAGAAAAGCATGCAAGGGCTTACCTATAGTATCACAGATGTTGCCTACGAGTTCTGCGCTCAGTAATTAGAAAAAAAAACAAGCATGAGTTTCCTTCATTGTGCGAACATGTGGGACTTTGGAGATTCAAAACATTTTCAAGCTTCGTTCACACATATGAGGCAATGAAAACAACAGTAAGACGAAGAGAATATGCACAATTTCATTTTTGTTCTTCTTATCTTTCTTTTTTCTTTTCTTTTTTTTTCTTTAATTTCTCTCTTTCTAGAGAGAGAAAAGTGTGAGGGAGAGGAAATGATAAAGAGAGAGACTGAAAGTCAAAGTTCTTGACTAAAAGAGAGATGGAGAGAGATATATATAGGAGAGAGAACAAGCGAGAAAAAAAATAAAAAGAAAGAGAAAAAGAGGGAGAGAATGAGAGAGACAAAAAGCTAGAGAGTGAAAGAAAGAGGAAAAGTGATGGGGACATCAGTAGGAAAGTCTACCGTCGACGTGGCCGTAGATCAACGACCACGATTTATCCGATGTACTTTTGATTTTAGTATTGTCATTTTCTTATTGATGTATTTTATTTCAACATTTTTCCCTTATTACCCTTGCTTGAGGGATTGAGTCATGTAGCCCCTTGAGGGTATTTGAGTCCTTTTGCTTTATGTCATTGTAATAGGCTATTTAAAGCCTCCTCTTGTACTTTTGAAGCTAATGAATGATATTACGAAATTTTCCTGCACTTTTCTTCTTGAAGCTTTGTGTGAGAGCTTGAGAGAGTTTGAGAGCTAGGTGGAGCCTAGGAGAGGCCACCCGTCGTACCCAACAGTCACCACCGGTGGCTCTTGGTCTATCCTCCTCCCCTATTTCTCCTCTACCCAACATCCACCGCCGGTCATCCCCCACCACCTTCTAATTTCACCATCTATGGGCTCCGAAAATCGGCCCCGGCCTCCCCGCCGCGCGATTTCTTTTTTTTATTTGAGCGAGGGAGTTTTAACTGAATAAGTTCCGAGGTAAATTTTGGAAGGCAGATGGGTTTGTAGATAAGACACTACCCAGAGATTTCGCCCTCATTTTGTGAGGACTTTATGATCTGAGTTCTGGTTTCCTATAGGCGCAAGCCCCTATAGTTAATTACCCCTCCCAATAATGAGAGAGAACTTTCGATT
>NW_021318576.1:1784591-1837470 GCF_001605985.2 Dendrobium catenatum | reverse complement strand
CAGGTTTAGCATTGTCCATTTCATACTTTTAGAGAATATCCTTAACGTATTTTGATTGACAAAGAAATGTACCATTCTCAAATTGCTTAATACTAAAGTCTAGAAAGTAATTAAAATCTCCTATTAGACTCATCTCAAATTTACTACTCATTGTTTTAAAAAAATCATCACAAAGATTTGTATTTGTAGATCCAAAGATAATATCATCAACATAAATTTTTACAATGAGTATATCCTCTCTTAATTTCTTTAAAAAGAGAGTTGTATCCATATTTCCTTTTTCAAAAGATCTCTCAAGTAGGAATGTGCTCAATCTCTCATATCAAGCCCTAGGTGCCTGTTTCAAACCATATAATTCCTTTTTCAATTTGAAAATATGATTTGGGTGTTTCAAATTTTCAAAGTCTGCAGGTTGTTATACAAAAACATCCTCTTGAATTATCTCATTTAAAAATATACTTTTAACATCCATTTGATATAATTTAAATCCTCTAAAACAGGCAAAGGCTAATAAAATCCTAATTGCTTCAAGTCTAGCTACAGGGGCAAAAGTCTTCTCAAAATCAATCCATTCAATCTGATTATACCCATTAACTACTAATCTAGTCTTATTTCTAATGACTACTCCTGAGTCATTCATTTTATTTTTGAAAACACATTTAGTTCCAACTATATTTTGATCATTTGGCCTTGTAGTTAATTCCTAAATGTCATTTCTTATAAATTGATTTATTTTTCTTGCATAGCCAAAATTTAAAATTCATCCGAGAGTGCTTGATCAATATTTGTGGGTTCTATGGTGGAAATAAAGGCTAAATGATTGACTTCTTTGCTTATACCATGCCTAGTCTTAACACCCTCACTAGGATCATCAATAATTAATTCTTTTGGGTGATTTTTAGAAAATCTCAAATCTTTAGGAATAGGGTTTTCTATCGTCAAATTTTCTTCCAAATTTAATTTTTTAATCTTTTGAGAGTTAATCTCTATCTCATCTTCTTCAACATTTGGCTCTTCCAAAATTCCAGATTTATCAAATATAATATGTGTGATCTCCTCAATTACCAAAGTTCTTTTGTTGAATACTCTATAAAACTTTTCAACACTAGGGTATCCTAGAAAAGTTCCTTCATCTGATTTTGGATCAAATTTTTCTAAGATATATTTTCTATTATTATGAATGAACACCTTACATCCAAAGACATGCAAATGTGACAAATTTGCTGTTCTCCCTTTTAATAATTCATAGGGTGTTTTATTTAAGTTTGATATTGCATTCACCCTATTCAGAACATAACATGCAGTGCTAACCGCCTCAGTCCAAAAATATTTATGAAGTGAATATTCTGCCAACATGGCTCGAGTAGCTTCTATTAATATTCTATTTTTTTCTTTTGACTATTCCATTCTGATGAGGGGTTCTAGGTGTAGAAAAATTGTGATCAATTCCTTTCTCTTTACAAAAATTCTTAAATTTTTCATTTTCAAATTTCACCTCCATGATCACTTTGAATAGTTAAAATTTCACATCCTAGTTTCCTTTGAATCTATGTAAAAAAATCTCTAAATTTTTCAAAAGATTTACTTTTATTATTTAGAAATATAACCCATGTGAATTTAGAGTAATCATCCATAATCACAAATTCGTATATCTTCCCTCATAGACTTACAGTTTCAACAGGTCCAAAAAAATTCATATGCAAAATCTTCAATGGTTTACTAGTTTTAAGATCCTTATTGGACTGAAAAGTTGACTTCACCTGTTTTCCTAATTGACATGCTTCACAAAGGTGGTCCTTAATAAAGTTTAGTTTTGGTATACCTCTCACTAAGTTCTTTTGGGTAAATTTTCTAAGGTTTTTTATGTTAGAGTGACAAAGTCTTCTATGTCAAATCCATGACTCATCAGAAATAGATTTTAAACAAAAAGCAATAGGAATTTCAATGCTATTTAAGTCTAGCATATACACATTATTTACCCGTATACCATTTAAGGCAACATTTCCATTTAGGCTTAATATGCAGCTAGTAGGAAAAAATTTTACACAATAGCCTTTATCATATAGCTGACTAATACTTAGAAGATTATGTTTTAAGCCTTCAACCAACAAAACATTTTCAATAAAAAAGTTTTTCAAGTTACCAATCATACCTGACCCAACCACCTACCTTGTGGTATTGTCTCTAAGTGTAACCCTGCCTCCACTCCTGGCTTCCAGCGATATAAATTGTACAGAATCTTTAGCCATATGCTTTGAGCATTCGCTGTCCAGGTACCATATACTCTCATGAGGTCTTGTATGAGAGCGATCCTGCAAAATTATCAAACGTTAGACCTAAGAACCCAAATAAGTTTGGGTTCACCTTTTTTCAGATTATAAACAGATACATGCATGATTTGTCTAAGTTTGTGCATCTTAGGTCTCCACACCAAATGAGTTTTCTTCTTCAATATATAGGTGTGAGCTATATGTCTAATCAATCCACAACTATAACATTTGATTCCTGGAAAAGGATTTCTTAATCTTCTATTATTCTTTTGTCTATTTATGAATTGCATAAATTTAAGATACAGAATAGGATTCGTGAAATATTCAAGTTTTGGGGGTTTTCTATTATCCTCGATAGCTTTTATTGTTAATTTATTAAATGAATTTGCTTCTTCCAATATACGATTCATATAATTTATCCTATAAATTTTACTCTTAGATTCATCTTTAAAAATTTTAAATTCTTTTACAAGTTTTGCATAGGATGATTTTAAACTTTCATGATTTTTGTTCAATTCATCAAACTCATCGAGTAATTTTATGTGTTTGTTATCAATTAAAATATGATCTTTCATAAGGAGCTCATGTTCTTTTTGTAGTTCCTGAAATTCTGAGTTTAGACTAACATGCATTTTCTTTAACTTTTTATATGTTACATGTATGTGTTCTGAGACTTCTAAAAGTTCTTTGTAAGTTAAGTCAGATACCTCTTCTTGAACTTACTGATCAAGATTTTTAGTCATTAAACATATATTAGTGACTTCCTCTTTCTTTTCAGTCTCCGACGAGTCTAAAGCTAAGTCCGCCCAGAAGGCTCTTTGGAGTTTCTTTTTGCCCTTCTTCACCATTGGTTTCTCCTCTACCTTCTCCTTACTAGGAGTGGCTTTGAGTTTTGGACAGTCATACTTTATATGTCCAGGTTTCTTGTATTCATAGCAAATAACGTCATTTGAAACCTTGATATTTCTATTAATTTTACCTCTATTCCATTACTGGCGTCTCTTTTGCTTCATCTTCAGAAAACTTATGAACTATCTAGTCATTAGTGCGATGTCGTCTTCATCCTCTGATTGTGAGAGATCACTCTCTTACTTCTCCATTTTTAGTGCTATGTTCTTCTCTCTTCGTGGTTTACCTACATCATTGTTTCTTTGACTAGCACTTTGCTCGTAAGAAATTAGTGATCCAAGAAGATTGTCAATAGAGTAAATATTTAAATCTTTATATTCTATAATAACAGTTATTTTAGCATCATAAGCAGTAGGTAAGCAATGAAGTATTTTATTAACCATTTTTGCATTCATTAATTCTCTACCTAATGCATGTAAAGAGGCGACTATTTGTGTGAATCATGTGTACATATTAGAAATGGATTCATTGGATTTCATACAAAATAATTCATATTCATGCAATAAAATATTAAGTCTGGATTGTTTAACATTATTAGTCCCCTCATAAGTTATATAAAGTCTATCCCATATGTCCTTTCCACTCTTGCAAGTAGAAACACGTATGTAATCTTCTAATTTAAGAGCATAAAAGAAATTATTCAAGCATTTGACATTTAGTTGTGCTAAGTCATGTTCATCTACTATTCATTCTGCAAAGGGTGTTTCAACTTTAACTCCGTCAATTAATCTAGTTGCTTTTGTATACCCTTCCTGAACTAAGATCCACATATAATAATCAAGTGATTATAAAAAAGTAGATATACGTATTTTTCAAAAATCAAAAGGTATATTGTCAAACAATGGAGGTCTAATTATAGAGTAACCTTCAGGTGTGTTTTAGTTTCTAAATGTAGCCATGGTTGTTAATAAAAAAGTAGTCAAAACTTATGATTTTGAAACTAAGCTCTAATACCACTTGATGGAACTCGTTAAATATGAATTAGGTTGTTAGACCTAAGCTTATATCCTAGCGGCTAACCAAGGGGGGGGGGGGGGGGGTGAATTGGTAATTTAAAAATTTTCCCTCTTAAATTTTAAACCGATATAAAACCTTTTTTTAATAAAAATTTAAAATAATTTTTTAACCACAGATTAAACACAAAACAGTAAAATAAAAAGCAGCGGAAAAATAAAAGACACAGGATTTATAGTGGTTCGGTCAAACACAACCTACATCCACTCCCCGTAGGCACCCTCCTAGTATTGTAATAATACCACTAGTGTCTCTCCTTTTGCCCCCACAGCAAGGCGGAGAAGCCTTCAGAAAAACTCTCTTCCACCACTACCCGGTGCGGCAGAAAACAGTCGACTGTTGACACTTTTCAAGTGTAGGCAGAGAACCCTTCATCCTTTCACACTCTCCAAGTGTGGGTAGAGAACCCTTCATCGTTTCACACTCTCTAAGTGTGGGCAGAGAATCCTTCATCCTGTCACACTCTCCAAGTTTGGGTAGAGAACCCTTCGTACTTTCACACTCTCCAAGTATTGGAAGAGAACCGTATCTCCTTGACAGAACTTCTCAAGAGAAATCTAGAAGGACAAGAGAAAAAAGTAAAGTAATCAAAATTCACAAAGTTGAGATCCTTACCTTCGAATAATAAGTGAATCCTTCACGCTCCAGTAGTAAGATTTCCCCTTCAAACACTCACTTTCACTCTCTCCTTCAATCTCCATTCAGTTTATACTGAGACCAATTGACAAAAAGATTGCAAGATAGTCTTATTTGGACCTTTTATATCAAAGATATGAAAAATAGTCCAAAAACTGAAATTATTCAAATATGTGCATTATTGATCATCCTGTACGAACTCACTTCGTACAGATGAATAGTATAACTATTGCTATGTACGAACAAAAAGTGAACTAGTACGATTTCACTTTTTACCCAATCATTGTCCCATATGAATTAGGTTCGTTTGGTATGAACAGTTATTTTAATAGTTCATTTTTTACAAAAAAAACTAAATGATTATTATGTTTCCAGAATAGAGAAGATCGTCCTGGGATGAATCATAGTTTTTGTCTAAATGAACGTATCCAGAGAGCATCATCCTGGGATGAACTTAATGATTATCTAGACGATGGCATCTAGAGAGCATCATCTTGGGACGTGCGTAAATATTGTGCAAATGAATGCATCCAGAGAGCATCATCCTAGGATCAATAGTATTATCATATGGATGAACAGTATTAAGCGTGAGTCAAGAGGACATCATCCAGGGACGAATGGGTAAATTTGTCTGGACGATCAGGACTTAGAAAAACTTTCTCACTTACTGTCCGTTCCATTGCTCATCGAGGGGTATAACTGAACAGATCGTCCCGTATGAACATGGTTTGTCTCGTATGATTAGTATAATAAATTTTGACTTTTAAAGATCTTTCTCAATGTGTGTGTGCTAAGTTATTAAAATGCAATCTCACACTCTCAGATTCAAAAATTGAACAAAATATAGACTTAAAATTACAGAATATTATAAACAGATCTTTACTTGAAGTCTTCAACAATCTGGAGTACGATTTCCCTGAAATTTTAGTATACACAAGAGCCAAAAATACTTCTCCCAAAAATGTGTTAGGAGAAATTAATAATCAATACAATAATATTTGGAATCATCAAAATAACAAGTTGCAAGAATATAAAATATGCTAAAAAGGTAAGTAGCAACTCTATTAACAATTGGCTTTTAATGCGTGATGATGATGGGACCCACACTATTTTACTAATCCACATCAGTGCGATGCAGTAGCCATCTGATGTTTTGTTATTTGGCATGGATGGCTATGATTGAATCAGATAGAGAGCTAACCGCCCAAAGGACCCGCTGGTTATATGAGACCACGAAAGGATGTGATATGGGCTATTAATTAGAAAATCAATGTCTAAAATCTCGTACATGCACATGAGATGATCCGTTAAACCCTAAAATGAAATAATTGACTTTCTTTCTCGATACTCTCAACCAAATTGCATGAAATTTAAAAAAGAGACATCATAAATGAAGAGCATTAATGGGGGCTTTATTTCACGTTTTGAAAATCACTTATTAAAAAACTATATCACTCTAAGTTTCTTAACCTAGGTTTACATTTTTTCCTTAGTTTAATGGATAATTTAAAATGTTTAATAGATTATTGCACTTGTAGATTGTCCACACATAATTTTGTTGAAGAAAATGCGATCTAAAATGCCCAGTAACATGAGCTCTACACTTTGGACAAAGTGCTTGCTAAGGTGGTCGGAGGGTCATCATTGGTGAGCTTTGAATGGTCAGATTCGAATGGGGAAGTGCAGAGGGGATTATATAAAGCTTAAATGAAGTGGGGGCTAGACTTGAGAGGCTCTAGTTAGAGTGAACATAGTGCTAGGGTTAGAATGAGCTCATTTTAAATAAATTTGGCCAATTCAAAATCCCCTGAGATGTTTGGATTATAGGGATTGCTTTGTCTACTTCCCAATATGCTTAACACCTATCCCTAGGTGGTTAGAAGGGTAGGAGAGAAGATAAGGGGTACAATGATATATAAAGTGAGTTTTTTCCTCACATGCATATGGGGTCATTAAGGGATTGTTTAAGGCTAACCCAAGGATCAATAGAAGTCTAAGAGGCTTCCAGAGAGTAGTTAGGATTGCTGGATTTATTTAAAATGGAGTGGAATGGATTTGGAAGGGTGTTTGACCTCTTTTAAAACATTCAAAGGCTTATGTTGACTATTTGACTAGTAAATGTGGTCAATAGCGCTGAGGTGGATTTAGGAGTAGGTTTATGTGCAATTTGAGTGAAGTATTAAGGGCTTAATTTAAAAATGTATGGAGATTTGACTAAAGCTACGGGTGTAAAATTTTGTACTTTTTCCAGTTTACTTCTCTAGTCCCCTCTTAGAGAAAATCTAAGGGAGGCTAGGGAAATATAAGATACAATTTATTAAAGTGTTTAACATGTGTTTGTTGAAGCAACTTTGTAAGTAAAGGAAGAAGAAGTGTAGAGGAGATACCTTGATTCTTCATGGTGATATCATTCTTTTATATTTTCATTAATCTGTGAATTTAATAAAAATGAGTTTGCTTGTCATTTATTTTATGTATGACTAAATCTCTTATTTTGGATTGATGATATAAAGAGCATGTTAAGTACTAATAAAGATTCTTGTTCCTTAAATATTAAATGATGTTTTGAATATTATATTGTTCTTTATTTAATGTACATAGAGGCCATATATGTAGTTAAAATATACTATGATGTATAGCCTTGATGGAGGAATACAAAAATAACTATGAGTATTAAAATAGAATGTTGACATACCTAGACATAGGATATTAAATATTCTAGATTCGTAAAGAGATATTATGACTGTAAGAGGTCAGCAGATATATTTTTTCCCCCATTCAAGCTTGATAGAGAACTAGGGATGTTTATACTCTAAATAACATTACTTAGAAGAGTCTAATTAGGAAAAAAATATAAAAATTGCATTCATCAATCCAAAATATTTTTATTAAATATTGTATCAACTATTCTACAATTTTATTTAGTGATAAAAACTCCAAAAATATTTTTTTATTTCAATAGAATAATTCATGCAATTAGAGTGAAGGTATTATTTTAGTGCAAGTAAGCATAACACTCTCGTGTATTCGACACTCTAATCTATAACTTTATTGTTTGATTTGGTACGCATACTTGCATATATTAAGTGGTATTTTATTATTTACATTTCAAAGAAAATCTAAACATTATTTTAAGTTGAAAGAACTTGTAATTCTTATATTATTCAAAAGTTCATCCCACATCGCTTATCACTCACCTATCAACTTGGCTATCAGACTAGAAAATTAAGAAGCTCTATCATAACTAACTATTAGAGTAGTATTATATAGAGTAGCTACCTAACTAACACACTAACCATTTGCAATGCTTAGGTTTGGCAGATTCATACTCATATATAATATGCAACCAACATACATGCTCATGAAATAAATAAAAATAAATACCTAGATAGACTTGAAATTATCCCACTATCCTTATAGATTAATTATCATAACTTTACATTACGATTCTATTCTACAACTATTTCTTTGAAAGGATAAAAGCATGTCACAACCCAACCTGACCAAGATAGGTTCTATCATGGTGAGCTATCACAAGCAAATCCTAAGGTCTAGTTTTGAAATATTTTAGATTATGTTTCAATATTTATTTTAAATAAATAATAGACTACATAGATATTAAAACATTTAAAATACTATAAATAAAAAAATTCACAAGATTTATTTCATTTCATCAAAATATTTGTACACTACAATATATGGTTATAAATAGAAGCTACATATCTGAATAATAAACTAGCCATAACTATACAAAAATCAAGAATACCTAGTAAGTTAGATATGCTCATGATTGCTAACTGCTAATCAATAAGTTCTTTCCCATGTCAAGATCCTAAAAACCATAAGAGAAAATGTAGTGAGCTATAACAGCTCAGTGGACCATACCAACTAATCTAAATTTTTAAATTCTTTTTATTAAATATTTTTAGAATATTTAAATGCAATTAAATATCATCTAATAAATCACTATACTAAGAAAGGTAGTAAGAGCATAATTATTATCCAATTTAATTACATAATAATACTAAGTAGATAATTAAATTGAATTTTATGTAATATAGTAGTTCATATCACATATCCCATTCCCAAAGAAAATCTTATAGGATTCTGGCCCCTTATGAGTCCCTTTTTTGTTTTTATAAGACTAGAACATGTTTGTAGGTACCAAAACATGACTTATTACCACAAGACCATGCCTTATAAGCACCAAAATATTCCTTGATACAAATAAAATCTCAAAGGATTCTGGCACATTATATCTCTTAGTAGATATTTTTCAATAATATAGACACATATTTGATCACATTATAGCATTTAATGTATAATTGAGCATGTGTCAGAATTATATAATTTTTTATAATGGTAGCAACAAGAATTTCTACTAAGCAAATTTCATAGTTTTTGAACATAACCAACTTATCAAGGATTATGTAAAATACTATTAAAGACATTCATTGTACTACAATGCTATGTTTTAGTGTTCAAAGTATTTCCTATTCAATAAAAAATGCCCAATTTCAAAAATACCTAGTGAAATTTTTCTAGAAAATATTCAGAATGTTTATAATCTTAATTTCTATAACATATAAAAAGTTATCCGATAAATTTTTTTTTTGTGTAAAGTTCTTCGCGTTTTAGCTTACGAAAATAAAAATATAATAAAAACTTAAAAAAAAACTTCATATTTTTAGAAACTAAGATAGACATTATGTGCCTGGATTTAGATAACTTTCATAATTGGCTCAACAACTAAAAATGGCTCGAAGGGACTCAAAATGCACTTTTACCTCCCAAACCCTCTTATTTTCTCTTCTATTTTGCCAGATTTTTCCAAATCAAGTTATAGTAGGTAGAACAAAATTGTAAACTTAGATATGTACAAACAACAGTGAGGCACTCCAATAGCGACATTTCTCTAATTTTATCAAAATTCACCCTCGACCTTTGGGACTCATTCTAGAACATATATAAGCATCTTCATGCACTCAAATACTCCCAAAGAATCACAAATGGGTTCAAAACTAAAAAAATCATATTTTCTTAATCGAGTCAAAACTATTTGAACTAAATGTTGAATCTAGAGGTATCATAAGAAAGGTTTATGGTCTTCCTATAATTATTATATCTCCATATAACCCGAGCACTAAACATCCTATGTCTAGGCATGCAAGTGCTCCATTTCACTTATCTTAATTGTTCCATTATTCCTCTGTTGAGGTAATATATCACACTAAATTTTAACTACACACATGGTCATTATATGTATTAAATTAAGAATAAGAGATATTGAAAAATATTCTTTATTCATTTAGCACAAAAGTCTATATTTTTACTTGCATAAGTTTCACATCATTAGACCATAACTAGGAAATTAACTAGCCATGGAAATAAAATAGAACAATCTAGAATTCATTGCTTGCATATAAAAGAAAGTACAAATGTAAAAGTGTAACTAGATGTCACCAGGATAATAAAAATGCGCTTTTTGCACTCCTTTCCCCTCCAAATTTTTGATTGCTTATAATAAGATAGGTTGATGATCTACAAAAATAGTTTCTTCCCCTGGCCTCCCTTACACTTGACTCTAAGGGTTACTACACTTAGGAACATAAGAATGAAAGAGTTGTGATAGAATCTCCTAAAAATGATAGAATCTATATTTATATTAAGTGCATAAAAAGCCTCAAGTGCAATAGCAGTCGACAGGTTAGTATTGTGACGTTTTAGAATGAACATGCACCATGACATTATTGGTTTTGCTCCACTGCGACATTAGATTGACCCAACATGTCTATTGGTTAAACTAGTATGACTTTTGGATGAGTCATCCTGGCTCATCATTTTGATAGCTAATTCATTAAGACAGTGAAACAGTTGAGTACTAAGGAGCTTAAATGGTCCCCTAGGTCTATGGCGTGATATAGTCCATTGCTTGAATGATAGAGTGAATAGTGTGGTAATACTACTATTTAGTGTTGTGGCATCACAAGTGCCATGTCACTGACCTTGATTCCTATGTGGTACTGACTTTGATAAATAGAGGGCCAGCACTGCAATATTGGATCATGGAACCAAGGCATTGTTAATGATAATGTTGCAGCACTTAAGTTTTAAGTGTTGCAGTGTTGTCTCAACATTTTTCACAACAATAACTAAATATATTATTTTTTACTGATATTTAAGATATTAAAATACTACATAATTTAACTTAACAAATTCTCTTCAATTTAAACTCTTGCTTATCCTGATGCAATGGTGCAATCACATATTGATTAGCTTACCAGCCCAAATAAAAATCAACAATTAGACATTACCAAAAATGGAAGAAAATACTTCACCATTTAGATTTACTTTGAAATGATCGAATTAGGCAATTTTAATTTGAATAATCTTAAGTAACTATCTTAATCAATCATCCTTATTATTGCTTGAATTAAACTTATCCACTATGAGTTTAAATACAATATTGGCTACAAATTTTTAATATAATATTTAGAAATTGTTTATACTTGTACTTAAATTAGAAGTTCATTAGTAATCTGTCATATGTATTAGTTTACTTTCATTCTCCTATTTCTTTTTCCTTATTTCTTTTGATTTTCAAATTTTCATATTTTTCATATTTGAGTATGTAATAATAATTTTGAACATTTGATTGTTTTTTTCTTCAAGTAAGCCTAAATTGAATTAATGAAAGAATATTAGTAGGCTCATTAATTTCATATTCAAGTTTTTAATGCTTTTCATAATTTAATCTACACACTCGCTTTCTCTAAACTCAATAATTCAATCTTTAAAATAGTAGTTTATGCTTAAGTGTATAGCTTTTAAGTTCAAAACAAGTAAATAACTTAGTTAATTTTCTTTAGTTAAATACTATGATTTTAAAATTAAAAATTGTTGTACTTTATTCATCCAAAATTTACCTAGAGTTTATTATCATTCTTAATTTTAAATTTTTTTAATTTGGTTAAATGAGTAATCAAAGTGCAAGAGCTGTGTAAAGGGCATTTTTAAAAGTAACGCAATTGTGAAAATTTTAAATACAATATTGGTTACTAATTTTAGATATGAATAATATAATATTTAGAAATTGTTTGTAGATGTACTTAAATTATAAGTTCATTAGTAAACCCTCATGTGTATTAGTTTACTTTCATTCTCCTATTTATTTTTCTTTATTTCTTTTAATTTTCAAATTTTCATATTTTTCACATTTGAGTATGTAATGATAATTTAGAACATTTGATAGTTTTTTCTTCAAGTAACCCTAAATTGAATTAATGAAAGAGTGTTAGTAGGCTCACTAATTTCATATTCAAGTTTTTAATGATTTTCATAATTTAATCTACACACTACCTTTCTCAAAACCCAATTATTCAATCTTTAAAATAGAGTATAACTTTTAAGTTCAAAACAAGGCAATAACTTAGTTAATTTTCTTTAGTTAATTACTATGATTTTAAAATTAAAAATCGTGGTACTTTATTCATCCAAATTTCACCTAGAGTTTATTATCATTGTTAATTTTAAATAATTTTTAATTTGGTTAAATGAGTAATCAAAGTGTAAGAGCTATATAGAGGAAATTTTTAATAGTAAAGCAATTGTGAAATTTTTTTTTTTAAATGTAAATTGAACTTAAAATACAAGTACAAACAAGGTAATAAAATAATTGTTAGAATGAACATAACTGGATAAAAACTAAAAATATGCCTTTTCATTTAAAATGTTACAAGGTCCTTAGGGCTTAAAGATACAACTACATAACTAAAATATATAATGCCTAGTGCACTATCTTCTATCAAGACTACAATAAAACCAACCACTACATCACAACATTATGGGCTACCATAACCCTCCACAAGCATTAAATCACCTTGAGGATCTCCCCTAATCAAGGAAACAAATAATAATAAAAATGAAAAATACAGTCACTAAAAAAAACAAAAGATATAATCACATCTCTCTCTCTCTCTCTCTCTCTCTCTCTCTCTCTCTCTCTCTCTCTCTCTCTCTCCCCCCCCAAGCCAACAAAAAGATAAAGAAAAACAATAATATATAAATATCATTTTGAATCCCTGTCCTCCTCTAGATCATCATCATCTTCAGAATGGTGCCAAATAAAAAAAAATAATATTTAGGAGCAGAAGGGAAATGAAGCTGATTTGAATTTCCAACAAAAGGGCTCCTTTTAAACATTCACACTAATGTTTCATTGAACTCAACAGTATAATGGTAATTCTTATTTTTCATTCATGAATAATGAGCATGCCATTCCCTAGTGTCCTCATAAAAATTAATAACTCTCTCCATCTGCACTCTTAACTCTACCACCTGTTCACCTAAGGGTTTTAGTGTCCTAGCACTTATACTACTACTAGGCCTACTTGTTAACCTGGGCTAACTATGTCACCCCTCCTCTTCAATACTACTTTTGAAACCCTTAATTTTTCTTTTTAGTTAAAGAAAAATTGAGAAATAATTTTGTAGTAGCTCAAACTCTTAATTATTGAGATATTATTTGCTTTGGCCTAAGGGCCTCACGATTTTGTCCTATTTTAGGTGCCTCAATGTTTAAGAGTTTAGCTTCTTTTTACTTAAGGGTTTTCATAAATTACTTTTCACTAGAATAAACTCTTACATCATAAGTAAAATAAAGTGCAAAAATTAAAGAATGGTGTCCTAAACCTACAAAATTGGTTCTCTTAATGATATATATCAAAGAAGAATGTACAAGTTTTCCTACATCAATAGAATAACCAATATGAATAGCATAATTCAACATTACCCTTTCCTTGGTCACTTCACTGATATTTTTGCTTGGTAAAATTCTAGCTGAGATAAAATAATGCTATGCTTTAAAAAATTGGCTTAAGTAAGATGTAGGGAAATTAATTACCTTATCATCCCTCTTCTTCTAAATAACATTACTTCGAGGTCCACACAAAACACTAAGAAACTCATTAGGGTCAAAAGGTGCTAAAATAAAGGGGATATACTCATCAAACTCTATATCCCTAAGTTTATAGATTTGGTTAATACAAGAGGGATCAAAAGGTACCTACTTACCCCTCACACAATAGTAGTTATTCTGACCTTCTTAGGTCTTTCCAACAAACTCCTATACAACAGTTATTATAATAGTATAAGGTTCCTCAAAAAGCTGTTCCCATCCCTAGTTTACTATCATTTATATGACTTCCCCTCTTAGGTTTAAGAAATCTCTCTCAAGGATCAACTACTTATAAAAAATTATGCAAAATGCTTCTAAACCTTTGTAAATATAAATTATTCTTATAATAAGAGGGGCGTGCTCTCTTCTTTCTTGTAAACATTTTGGGGGCCATTGCTCACTTAAAGTCACAAGTATAGAAAATATACTGAGATAGAAAAGATAATAGAGCTTAAAATGTGGTTAAGAAAATGAACATGAACACTTCATATTTATAGAATATAATAAGCACTACAACACTCAAATGGGCTATGCTATGACACTATGAAACACTAAATGATAAATTGGTAAAACTAAAAGATGATATAGTGGTGCAGGATGCATGGCACTGAGGTGCATCAATGGTAATATTAAACAACTACTTTTTATTAGATGAACACTAGGCATTTGACATAAGTGACCACTGGGTTGCTAGAGAAGACAATCACTTTGGTGCTTTAACTAACTAATTATGATTTGGACTTAATGATACAACACCGAAGACAATTCTATGAAACTTAATAAGGCTTCATAATGAAAAAGCAATTCAATACAGATCATTTAATATACTACCCCAACACTGTAAAAAACGAAGAAGACTACACAGTGTAGTGTTGAAGAGCTCAATATGGTAATACAATGCTGTGATGTTTTAAAGTACAATGCTACAATGATGTATTCCATGGATTTTATTGAGACTCCAGTGCTATAATGCCAGATTTAGATGCTACAACACTTGATATGCAACCACAATGGTGCTCCAAAGCCTAATGCTGTGACGTAGGTTCAATCTAAGCACCACAAAATTTGTCTCAAAATAATATCATTACTTAGTCAAAATTATAATTAATGACTTAAAAAATTATACAAGTAACATTTCTATAAATACAAAATGCTAAACACATATAAAAATTATTTAACAATTAATATGTGTAAATTATGTATTATATTATATATTATATTTTCAGTGAAATTGTATTGTTTTAGTTGTATTGTACATGTAAAATACAAAAAGGGCACAAAATTCTAAATGTTATCCAGTGTCATGGTGTCAAACGAGTCAATTTTGTAGAGCCATCAATGACACCACCAGATCACCACAATATTGACATGGTGTCACAGACTTCTCTATTTGACAATGCCGCAACATCAAAATGGTCAGCTTGGAAGTACCATGTTCACTATCTTCAAGTGTCGTGGCATCACAACCTATCATGCCTTAGCGACAAAATTGCCACTCATGTACCACAACATTTGAAAGTCAATAATGCATGGTGTGGTAGTTATAAATTCTAAAGGATATAATCTACTAGTGAAACAACACAACTATTCACTAGGTAACTAATCTACATCAACAAGTTTCATGATGGAGCAAAAATATTAGTACAGTGGCGTTAGTTCATTTTATGGGTGTTGCTGTGCTAATCTTTCAAGCACTATAATGCTAATTGTCTAATTTGTGTTTTCCTATAAATAATTATTGTGTATATTTGTAAGGGAGTTGAGTCACTTACCTAATTTCAATACTTTTTAGAGTACTTCTTGAGATATCTTTTAAAGTCAATTCTAAGGAAGACTAGAGATGTGCTAGATATAATAATTAGAGTGTTTAGTCACTATTTTATGAGCAACTTTATACTTTAAGAAAGGAGTGTAGAGGAGATGCATGGATCCTTTATAGTGATATAATTTTCTTGTATTTATATTCTTACATAATTTTAATGAAAATGGGTTTGCTAATCTTTTCTTCAATGTATAGCTAATTTTCAGCTTTTAATTGATGATGTAGACAGCCTATTAAGTACTAATGAAGATTAGTATGTTCTAAAGTTAAATGATATTTTTAATATTTTCTTGCTCTTTTTTTAATGTATATAGTGGTCATATGTGTAGTTAAAATATAGTGTGATGTATAGCCTCGATGGAGGAATGCAAAAATAACTAGGAATATTGAATTAGTGTGTTTTAATACCTAAACATAGGATGTAGAATATGCTAGGTTCTTAAGAAAATGATATAATTGTAGGAGGTCAATAAATATCATTTTCACCACTATAAGTTTGGCAGAGATCTAGGGATGCATATTCTATGAATCACATTACAAATAAAAAATTCATTAGGAAGTATAGGAACTCTAAATTCATCAATCCAAAATATTTTATTTATTATCTTTAATAATTGTTAATCACTAATTAAATCTCCTTAGTCAACATTTTTTATTTTTGTAGGATACTTTTGCTATTAGAGTAAATAGTGTTAGTTGATTGCTAGAAAGCATTCCTTTTTGTGGGTTCGATACTCTATTCATCACTATATTACTTGATTCAGTACGTATAATTGTGTATATTAAGTAGAATTTATTATTTTTATATTAAAGAAAACCTAAATATTATTTATGAGAGATAGATCCTTAAACATTTTCATAATTCAAAAGTGCACTCCACAACCCCATCAAGTTTTTTGGCACCATTGCCGGGGAAGTATTATATTTCTTGTAAACTATAACTATATTGTTGAATTAATTGTATAGTTAGGCTAACTTATACTTTTTTCTTTTTTCATTATTTTGATTACTGATTGTATATTTTTGGTTATATGCATTATAGTTATAGAAAGAAACTTTCATTGATTGATTTTAAAATTGAAAGAACCCTTTCTAAAATTTGTAAAACAAAACCTCTTAAAGATTATGCAAACCCTTTAGATAAAAAATTATTCATAGTAAATATATCTAAAATCCAAGCTAATAATTTTAAATTGAAACATGTCATTATTCAATTGATTCAAAATTCTTAGTTTGGGGAAACTTCTATAGAAGATCCAAATTTATATCTAGCTAGTTTTTTTAAAAAATGTGTGCAATATTTAAGTGTAATTATGTTAGTGATGAAGCTATTAGACTTAGATTATTTTTATTTTCTCTAAGAGATAAAGCTAAGATGCAATGAGATTCTTTACCCCCAGGCTCTATGACTACTTGGAATGAGTTGGCTCATAAATTTCTTGCTAAGTATTTTCAGCTTCAAAAAACTGGCAAACTTATGTTTGTGTTGAAAATATTTAAAAAAGAGATTTTCAAAAGTTAATTTTCTTTGGAAAAACATTAATCTATGGAATTTCCATTTTGAAATTGAACATGAATTTGTGAATGATATGATGCCTTAGGAGCCAAAAATATCATTCTCTAATGGGTTCACGAAATAGAACTAAAAGTTTCATCCGAGCTATAATAATCAAATTTAAGAAAGAACTATGTGTAACCCAAAGGGTCAACATGAAGTTATATTGAGTACCTAACTATGATAGTCTAGATAAGAGATAATTAATTTCATATTCAAAGTCTTGATGAGAAAGGATATATCTTCCTAAGGGAAGAAAATATAATTTACTAATTGATTATCTGAATATAACGATGATGATCATCGTTGGTTTTACTTTTTCCAAAGGAAATCAATTGAGTTTTGAAAATCAATTTTAAAAGTAGATGTGGGTTCAAAATCTGCTAAGAGTATAAGCCCTCGTAGTTAGTTACAACATAGGGAGGTTGAATTCTATACAAATATTATAGATTAGAATAAGGATAAAAATTTTATTTTTGAGATTTTTGAGGAGTGCATTAAAGGAGTTGAATATAAATTCTCAACTGAGATTGGATCAAGTTTAAGAACTTATTTTAGACATCAAGGGGGAGACGTAGGAACCACTTTGAGACTCTAAAATTATTCAATAGTGCCTCAACCTATTATATATATTAGGCTTTAAATTTTTGATCAAGAGGAGTTTTGATTTGATTTGATCAAATTATTAGAAATTTGGGATTATACTCCCTAAGGCTGGGGTCTTATGACTCTAAATCTATCCTGGGTCCTAAGTCTAAATTGGGCACTAGATAACAGTAACCCAAACCTAGCTAATATAATACAAAACTTGGACTTACCCTGGCCTAAATTAGGGAGCCACCTAAACACCTAGGCATTTTAAAACCATGAGTTGGATCTTTAATGGGAGAGTGGTAATGATATTGATTAATTAAGTTTGAGGAATTGGGGCAAACATCTAGAGCATATCCTAAGTGGCCTGTTGACTTATGTAGGGTGAGTATGCTTTATGAAGATGCAATTAAATTATAAACTCTTTTAATTAATTTTTAATGCAATATATGCTAATCAATATTATAAATGCTTGAAATGTATATAAAGCAATTTTAAAAAAGCTTAAAATTATATTTTTTTCTAGAGATTACAGAGGATCTCCTTGATAGAACTGCACTATAATAGGTTATATAATCTGCCAGAACCCGTAGGCCAGGAGGTTTCTAACAAGGTAGAGAAGATTTCAATATGTATACATTAAAAACTCTCGGTTGTCCTGAGCTTACTTCTTATTAAAGCATTAGAGTTTTTATGTAAGATTAAAAATTTCATTTTAATTTTAAATAGAAAATATTTTATTCCTACCCTCATAAGCCTTCATGTATCTAGGGTAAATTAAAACTTGTATACAAGAAACGAAACCTAGAAAAAGTAAGCAAGTTCTACCATACAATCAAAATAAATCAATTAATTAAATTAGACAGTCCATGTGGCAAGTGCCACTTAAATACAACCTAGGGTCTACGGAAATGAAAGGTGGTCGGGTACCACTATTAACAACCTAGATTCTAATTCTAAAACTAATGAAAGTGACTTTAAGTGGGAAACACTTTGTCTTATCTTCTTCTTATTATTCCTTATGTGAGCTACTCAGATTTGTTGGATCTGGATATCCAAATGAAAAGAAACTCCTCCTTGATGGGGTGTTTTCTTTCCTCTTTAGATATTAAATTCATCCTACCTAGGATATCTAAATAGAAGAGAACTCTCCCCTATGGGATGTTTTATTCTCTTTGGATTCTAAGTTAGATGATTGTATCCCAAGTTGAAGTCAGCTTTTATAATTTATTACTCAATTAAATTGCATTACAATTAAAAAATAAAAGAAAAATTCTAGACCACTTGCTTGGTTATCCTGAGTAGTTATAATCAAAACAACCCAAACAGTTATATAATCTTACATCAAATTAAATTATCAGCCACACTTAGCCATGCTCTTTTAAATTTTAAGGGGGATTTAATAATTAGTACATGCATAAATCTTTATTAATTTAAACTTTATTTTGCCCCCTTTTATTTTTAGACCTGTATGAGCTTGACCTCCTGCGAAAAACTATAGGAGCATTCTTATCATGACTAACCTTGGGGTAATCTAATGCCCATCAAATCAATTAACATTTTGCATAATTAAACAAAGACTCTCAACAATCAATCAATATAACTAACATGTAATGAAAGCCACAAAAAACTTGACACATAACAGAAGAAAAGTAAACACCTGCCTAGCATAAAACGAGTAAGTTGTAATAGTAAACCATCTAAAGTGTGTAAAGTAGACTGTATGGTTTGAAAGTGTCTTAAGAGGGGTAGTTCATTAAAGTTGACTAGTTTTTGATTTATTGAAAGGATGAAGGGAATTTTAGTTTGTGTTTAAGTATAAATGTCTTAATGTTGATTTTAAAATATATTTAGAATATTAATTCATTACTACCTTTGTTTATACGCCAGGGCTGTGATGTTTATTTCACTTTTATTGGGGCTAAGTTAATAGCCTTGTAGGCTCAACTTACCCAGTAGTAACCGATATTAATTAAGTTGTTTAATTGATTGAAGGTTAAAGGTTGAAAAATAGTACTAATTATTGAATTTTAAGATTTTTTTGAATTCTTTAAATTAAATTAATTAAAGGGCCAAAAGTAGACTTTTTAAATTGTGATTGTTGCAACTGAGGAATCAAGATTGAGCTTGTGATTTTGATGATAACAAAACTAATTATTGGGCTGATAATTTTATTATTTCTTCTAGCATATCTTGGATATTTTTGTTTGCTTGTTTCAGTGTGTACTAATGTTTTAGAGAAATCATACTACAAATTGCTAAAGAATTGAAGACAGAGTTAAATAGGATTTTATATAATAGAGTCTTTAATTGGGTAATCATGCACACACACATGGGGGGAGAAATATATAGTTAAAGCTTAAATTTTTAACTCTAATTGTATTATATAATATTTAATCATACTATATGATTTGACTTAGTTTTCCTCTAATCACAGTTAATCAAATAATGGCTTGAATTATTTGAACTAGTCGTACAGTACGATGTCAGGTCATACAGATGACTCATGGAGTATGAAATTCTCATCATACCATATCGTACTAGACAAACTTGTTCATTTTTGAATAGTTCATACAGTATGATCTTAATTCATATAGACTACTGATAGAGTATGAAATTCCTTTTATATCATATTGTACTAGACAAATTTATTCATTTTAAATAGTTCACATAGTACAATCTTAATTCATACAAATGACTATCATAGTATGAAATAAGGTTCATATAAAATCAAACAAAATGAAGGGTCTGATTTTTTGAATTGTTCTTACCATACAATATATGATTGTAATGTATAATTGTAGGACAAATCTCTTGCAAATTTTAGTTCTTAGGCAAATTTTTATGGTTTTTTTATAAATTAAGTTCTAAAAATTGACTGAGAGAATCTTTTGTTGTAAAGTTCTTTTGAGAGTGACCATTGAAAGTGTGTTTGGGAGAACTTTTGTGATTAAAGAGTGCGAGATATAGTGAAGGGAAATTATGAGAGATTCACAAGATTGCCTAAGATAAGGATCTTTTTTATTTTCTTCTTTAAGTTTTTGCCTAATTTCTTTGGAGCCTCTTGGGAGATGATCTTCAACATTGGATCATGGTATCATGCCTTCACCAAGAGGGTAAAAAAGGATGTGACGGTTCTTTACCTTCAGTAGGAGGGTATAAAAGGATATGATAGTTTTTTGGCTTCATTAGGAGGATAAAAGAAGGATGTGATGGTTCTTTTCCTTCACTAGGAGGGTGAAAAAGACATGATAGTACATTACCATCACTTAGAGAGTATAAAAGACGCCAGTTCTCAAAATCATTGGGTTGGTGGAAGAGAGTTTGTAAAGGCTTCTTCACCTTACTATGGGGGAAAAAGTAGAGTCACTAAGTTTGGTGAATTTAGAGTTTTCTAAATTAAGTTATGAATTATTTAAAATTTTGACCTTGTTTTGAACTATGGTTGATCGAAAGTTGACTTTTTGACTTTGACTTATTTCTAGTGGTTTGACATTTTTTTTGTAAATACTAGACCTTAAATGGAGTTGAATGGCTATGAGTTTGGTTAATTTAGAATTTTCTGGAATTACTTATGATTTTTTAAAGTTTGGATAATTAATTGAAATTTTAAATTGAATAATTAAGAAAGTTTTAATGTTTTGATCCAAACTTGGTGGAATCATTGCCAAAGGTCAGATATAACCCATAGGAGTGTTTCCAAGTGTTTAAATTTTTTTAAAATTTCAAATATTATTTAATTAATTAAATAAATATATTATTAATTTTAACTAAAAGTTAAATTAGAGGTCCAATGATGTTCTTTTAATTTTGCCAACTTTTTTTCAACATCAAAAGTATACATGACTCATGTTAATATAAAATTAAATAACATAATAAAAATTCTGTAATATTAACTGGCAATTAAAAACATTTTGTAGAAAATTTTCTATAATTTTTAATTTTTTTGGATTTATAATTGATAAAATATTAGTTAAAATTTAAATATTTAACATTTGAACTAATTTAAAATTCAGAAAATATTTTCACTTGATTTTAATTTTAAAATAAAGAGGGTAAATTTTTGAAAAAAATAAGTGCTCATTTGTTAGATTTTGGATAAAAAATTAATTTTCTATAATTTTTTTAAAATTTGGATAATTAAAAAGAATTTAAACTAATTAAAATGATTAAATCGATTAAAAAGACAAAGATGGGCCACATGGCGCTTTCCCATTCATTGATCAAAACAACACGATAATTGGTGAGTTTGTAATGATTACGCGGTAGTGTAATTATTGCAAATGATTAGATGACCGCGCGATGGCACACTTATCTGGGTTAGCAATGCGCCACACTATCTGATCACCCACTATTTTGATCAGGTGACCTAGATCTAGCCAAACGTGAAAAAGAACCACGTGATCAATGTTTTGGATTGATTATATGATCCTACTATGAGATCATGACCATTAATCTCATTTTCAATGACTTACAAAATATGCATGCCCAAGTACGTTATTGTTAACCTTATGAATAGATTAAATGCTTAGTTTTACCTAAATACTAAACCATTTTGCATGAAATTTTAAACTGAGAGTGATAAAGTGAAGAGAATTGATGGGGTTATTTTTGTTTGGGTTAAAATCAACTTTCAAAAAGCTATTTTAACCCATTTGATTGGAGGTAGGGTTGCATTTTTGCCAAGCTTTAATGGATCATTTTATGTGATTTTAGATTTATTGAGGTTGTGGACTATCCTTGTATCTTTTTCCTGAAGATATGGATGGCTGAAGATATCTAGATTGCAATATATTGACCTTGGATGGGCTAAACGATGCTTCTTAATGGAATCTCACCGTCGGTGACTTTTGATCAGTTTTTTTTATTAGGGAAGTGAAGAAGGATGGTTGGAGGACTAAAAGGAAATGAGAATATGAGAGTAGGAGCTTTGGAGACACAGTGATAGATGATCCTTTAAAAATAAGAGATTTAGATAGGCGTAAACTATAGGGTTTTGGTTGGATTGTTTTGATGCATCAAGGCCCTTGCTCTGATGAGGGAAAAGTTTTCTAGGCTATTGGAAAGCTGGGCCAAAAGCTGGAGAAGCTGGAGTGCCATTGGATGGCCTTTTGGGAGGGGGAGGGAGGGGCATTTCCTTCCTCTTTGGTTTCAACTAGCCTCTTAGCCTAGTTTAGAGGGCCTAAAGAGATATTTGGCTCTCAAATAGAATAATTCTAGAAGCCAAGATCGAAGAGAAATGGATTAGCTTAGGTATTTAACCATTTAAAAATGATTTGAATGGTTTTTTACTAGCTTGACCAGTTAACAGGGTAAACAAATGATGATGTTGTTGGGATAGGGTATGGGAAGCTGGTTTAGTAAACTCCAAGGCCTTGGAGTAGTGCATTTGAAGTTAATAGAGAAGGTTGACTGTAAAGAGGCTCTTTCAAATTTGATTTGACTAATTTGAGTAATTACAAATATTAGGATTGAGAGGGATAAGACTTAGGGAAGAGTTTGAGCTAGAGAGGAAGAGGTTTTAGGTACTAAGCCCAAGTTACAAGAGGATATGGAATGGGTTTTTGCTATTTCTAATGGTTTGACCAAGTCAACTCAACCACCGTTCGACCCATGGTGAGTTAGAAATTGTCTCAACCCTAAATTAGAGTGATTTTGAGAGCTTGATGGAGTTTGGATTAGGGTTGATTAAATATTTGGAAGGACTTATTCAAAACCTAAGGGCTTATCCAAGTCAAAGTGTTGACTTGGTCAAGCCTACAAGGGATTGACTTATGATGATTTGGAGTGCATTTAAACTAAGCTATGGAGTAGGTCTGGGGATTTAAAACTGTTGATTTAGTTAAACAGAATGATTTGACCCAAATAGCTCAAATTTGATGGTCCTCAGACCCAATTGACCAAGTCAACTATTAATTGTGTCAATATGTCTAGTCAAGTCCAAGCCATTATCGGAGGTGATCAAAAGACTTTAAATGAGTTTGAGGTAAATTTAGGGTTAGATTGAGTGTAAATAGGGTTTATGGTTAAACAATTTAACCATGATTAACTTGGTTAACCAAGTTAAACTAGGGATTGGGGTTGGACTCAACAAGTTTTATTTTGTCAATGGAGACAAATGGATGCGATTTCATGGGTTGAACTAACCTTAAAGCGCCATTTGGTCAACTAGAGTTGAATTATCAACTTGGTTAAAATAAGACCTGGGTTTGAGCCCAATAAACTCTTAATGATATTTAGGATGCATTGGAAGAGGTTTTTAGGATTGATTTGACTACACCATTTTGAGTTTTGGGAAAGAGTCCAAATTTTCCCTTTATAGGGCATTTTGGTCATTTTGACCAATGGTTAATTTTTGGTCAAACTGGATCTAAAAAAATATTGTTTACTAGCTAACATGACATATCATATGCTATGGATATGGTCAAGGGTCTTGGTGAGGGTTCTAAGATCAAATTCCACAAGGTAGAGGAGCTAGTGGCATAGACTATAAATATTTAAAGGTTTATAATCTTTAAAAATCAATATAGTTTTTGGGGTAGAGGTGTCAAATTCAGTGCATATTTTGAGGGTTGACCCTAGGGACATGCTTGATCAATATGAAATTTACATATCATGAATTAGAGATCATTTGGTTGGGTTTCAAGTTAACTGAAATGTCACCCAAAAAGGGTTTCAAGACCTAAGTCTGTAACCTTGGATTTTGTTTGGAATTATGGATTTGGACTAAATTTTAGGTTTGAATAATTGTGTTTGAATTATCCATACCAACTACAACCAAATGAATGATTTTAGTTGATTTGATATGATTTGAAGTTTGATTGAGGGTCTAAATTGAACATCTTGAATTGAAAACTGAATTGAAAATTGAATAGGAAAGTTGATTGAAATTTGATTAGGGACTGGATTGGAAATTATTTGAGATCTATATAATTGATAAGTGGACAATTTTTAACCTTCAAATCACTAAGTAGGTCTCAGACAATTCCTAATGACCTCACATAAAAATGAGATGAATAAATTGACCCTTAATATGCATAGCAGAATAAAGTTATTATGCACATACTGCATTGACCAAATGAAAGGATCAAAGTAGAATTTTGATTATAAGGAAAAGCATATAGGGTACTTATTCCTAATAGATGGATTGAAGTTAAATTCAAAGGTAGGCAATTACCTTACCTTTGGTCTACAGGATGCTAATAGAGGACTTATTCCAAATAGATGGATTGAAGTTGAATTGCAAGGTAGGCATCATTTAACCTAGGGTCTATAGGATAATGATAGAGGACTTATTCCTAATAGGTGGATTTAATTTGAATTCTATGGTAGGCATCACCTAACCTCGGGTCTATAGGATGCCAATAGAGGACTTATTCCTAATAGAGATGTTGAAGTTGAATTCCAAGGTAGGCATCACCTAACCTCTAGTTTATAGGATGCTAATAGAGGACTTATTTATAATAAATGAATTGAAGTTTAAATTCAAGGCAGGCATCACCTTACCTTAGGTTTACATGATGTCGATAGAGGACTTATTCTTAATACATAGATTAAAGTTGAATTCCAAGGTAGGCATCACTTAACCTCAAGTCTATAGGATGCAAAGAGAGTACTTATTCCTAATAGATGGATTTCAGATGATCTTATGGGAAGGAAACTTAGTCCATATAGAGGATCATAAATGGAGTTAATATTAGGATGGTACCACAAAGGGTGTTATCCACCACTAGTGATTCTAATCTTAAGAAATTGTATCACCAAACCTGAGGGAAAATAAAGGAAGAAATTTTGAAACTCAAAACATAAATGAGAAGGATTCAAATTGATTCAAAACTTTCAAACATTTTTTATTGATTCAAAATTGAGCTATATCAATCATAGTATTTCTTAAGGAATCACCCATTAACTGACAACATTAGGTGATTTCCTTTATAGTCAAATAGCTGATACGAGCTCCCTTCGTAAACTGTCTCTATGATTAAGGGTCTTTCCTAGGTTGGTTCAAACTTCCTACTAATCTTTCAGTGATTTAAGATAGGCTTCCAAAGAACTAAGACCAAGTCCCCTACTTGGTAAGTTCTAGGTTGCACTAACTTACTATGAGCTTGAACCATTTGGAATTTGTAA
Organism: Dendrobium catenatum; assembly: GCF_001605985.2. Lineage (NCBI taxonomy): Eukaryota > Viridiplantae > Streptophyta > Magnoliopsida > Asparagales > Orchidaceae > Dendrobium > Dendrobium catenatum. The sequence continues at coordinate 1,811,587 of NW_021318576.1, read as the reverse complement.
AACTCTAGACTTTGTTGAGCTTGGAAATGATGATCTTCAAGGCCTTTAAGTTCTTCTAGTTGGAGTTATGCATTCTGTTCAGTTGTGATTTGATTATGGACTTTAATTTTATGTGAAGTAATCTGTACTTCCAAAGGTAGTATGGCCTCGGATGCATACACTAGTAAAAACATAGTGAATTAAGAGGTTTCCTAGGAACAGGGGCTACCAAAACTAGAAAATTGGTAATGTACTCTTTGATGCTATCAAAAGAATTTTGATATTTCTCATCCCATTTGAATTTAGTGTTCTTTTTGGCTAGGAGATCAAAGGGTTGACATCTTATAGAAATATTAGAATTGAATCTTCTTATATACATTAGTTTTCCTTGAAGAGACCTTAGTTAAGTAAGGCTCTTAGGAAACGACATATTTAACATGTCTTCAATTTTGGCAGGATCAATTTCGATTCCACAGTGGCTCACTATAAAGCCTAAAAATTTTCTTGAAGTGATGCCAAAAGAACACTTCAAGGATTCATTTTAGGGTCATAACAACACAATAACTCAAAAAATGAATCTTAAATCATATAGGTGAGCCTCTTTAACTTTGCTCTTGAGAACCAAATCATGAATATATAACTCAACTTGGTTGCGTGTTAAGTCATCAAAGATGTAAGTCATGGCCCACTGGTAGGTTGCACCAGCATTCTAATGGCCAAATATCATCCCTTTATAAAAGAAGATTTTTACAAGACTTTTGAATGAACTATTTCTCTCATCTTATAGGGCCATCGTGATTTAATTATAACCAGAAGAGTCATCCATAAAGGAAAAAACAAAAAGTAATGAGGCAATATCCAACATAAGCTTGGTTATAGGTAAAAAAAATTTATCGTTGGGATACACTCTATTCAAATCTCTATAGTCGACACAAATTTAGATTTGACCATTTTTCTTTTGAACTAGCATGATACTAACTACCCAAGAGGGATATTGTTCCTCCCAAATAAATTTGGTCTCGACCAATTTCTTGATTTTAGAAATGACTTATTATTTGATCTCTAAATGCATGCATCGTGGAGCTAATTTGATAGGAATGGCATCGTGTAGGATTCCAAGTTTATGGGCTACTATGTCAGTGGAAAAGCTTGGTAATTCATTAAATGTCCATGTGAATTAATCTTTAAACTCTAAAAGAAGTTGAATTAGATCCCTAGAATAATCCTCACTTAATAAAGGACTTATAAAGGTGGGGCGAGGGCACCTTCTTTTTCAAGGTTAATCTCTTTCAATTCATTGACTAACGATTTAATATCTTCTTCGAATTATGGGGGTGCCTCACAAACTTGAAGCTCATCATAGTCATCTGAAGTCTCCAAACAAAGTCTTTTGAGGGGATCGATGATTTCAGTAGGGACATTCTCAGATTCAAGATGATCAGTTATTACAAGACAATATTCATTATCTTTACATGAACTCGAATTTCTCTTATTTCTTATATGCCAAAGGCTCTCATGGTATCCAACTTGACACTTAATCCATCGACTTCGCGTGAGGCCTTTAGAGATAAGACTTATAAGGCTAACATGAAAGAAACAAAAAGGTAATTTTTTTAATTTATTAAAATATGCCTTCTCAAAGGTTACATATTCTTTCCTTGACGAGGAGGAGGACGAAGGATAAAACTTATGGGCTTTCCTTACTTCACCATCTAGATTAGGGGCTTCCTTAATCACAAACCCTATAATTCTGCCGGCATATAGTAGGGTAAAGGTTACGGCTTTAATTCTTCTATTGAGCTTTTCATATATGGTCAATTTAGGCTCATAACTTTGAACATTTGGAGAATCAACCTCAGTGTTACTATCCTATTATAAAGTGTATCAAATTTGGTAGGAGGATTGATTTTCTAGTAATCCAAAGGAATTGTAGCACCTCATTCTTTTGGTTCTTCATCAAAACTTGATTTCGGATCAATATACACCAGGGTTACTCTTCATTCAAGTGAAGCATGATCTCAAGCATGTGTCCTTTGGGCCATCCTCCAACCTCTTTATGGTAACATGTTTGGAGGACTACGGACCACGATCTAGGGGTCATCTTCACTATCTGATTATTGTATTTTTTGACTTTTCTCTTTTTCTCCTTTTGATTCTTAATTTTCTTCTGAGTCTGATCACTTAATTTTTCCTCCTTAAATTTAATCTCAACTTTAGGACTAAAAGAGGACCCTTTAGGTGCATAATATACAACATCCTCATAGATCCTGATCTCTTGAATAAAAAATAGTTGCAAATCACCCAAATAATATACTCAATGTCGTCTCATTAGTACTTGCAAATTGTTGAAGGGTAGGTGGAACCATTTTATATTCATGGATCTAGAGCCTACCTAAAGGTACATTGAACAATATGGATGAATTAATTATATAAAAATTTTCTTATGCTTTTAATTCTCCAATATCTAAAAGCAAGGTGATCAAACCTAACACCTTCTCACCCTTTTTGTTGAACCCGCACAACACAACCTTATCATTGGTGAGCTTACGTGTGTCAACTTTAAGGTATGTAAGAGTCTTCATATACATCATACTGACCGATGCACCCATATCAACCAGAACTCTTGATAACTTAAAGTTTCCCCCATTTATAGTTATGTAAAGTGGGTGATTATGATTGACAGTACCTAGAAGTAAGTACTTATTAGAGAAAGTTACTCCTGGGATTTCCTTGAAATAGCGGGCTTCATCTTGAGAGATAAAAGTTAGCTAAGATAAGCAAAGCTTTACGTTAGGATGTGCTTTGAATAAAGATTCCCTCATCTCCATTGAGAGGATAAGGGCATCATAGATGCTAAACTTGGCCGATAACTTCCTAAGATAAGCTAAGACATTGTAGTTAACCTTAGGAACAGTAAGGCCTGGACCCAACAAATTCAAAGTAAGATTAGATTGTTAAGGAGGATTTGAAATCGGATCGTTAGAGATAACTTACTTGTCTTTCTCCTAAGGAGGAAGCCTAGGGGGTAAGACCTTACCACCATGAAGTTAAACCTCCAGGATCTAATGGGGAAGATAAAATGGGGTGGGACTTATGCTCTCCATAGGTAGTATACTTTTATTCTCTAGAGAGGAATGTGAATTTGAAAAATCTATCATGATGGGACTCCCTTCAAAGTTAATTTCAGGGAAATCACTGTATGATAAGATCTTAGATTCAACTTCCCTTTAAGGGGTTGAATTGTGACAGTCAAGTTTTTAATTTTTTTAATGATCTCAACTAGATTTTGAATTTCTTTTAAAGAAGGGTCAACTCGTAAATCACTTTTGTGGATAATCATCAAATTTGAATCAGAAGGATCTTTTTTTATTGAATTTTCTACCATTTTCCTTTGATGGGGCAAACTAAATGTTAGATAACATGTGCAAGGATGTGTTTTTATGCCACCATCCACTTCTTGATACATCTCTCATCATTATATTCCCACTCTACAAAAAAATCACTCTTTTCCTTTTTATTTAAAATAGTAGTTCCTACAACTACTTGAGAGGAATGTGACTCAAGATCCTCCTGTGAAGCCTCTAGGTCAACCTCCCAAATCAGGCCCTAAGCTCTCACTGGTAGCTATTAAGAAAGATAAAAAGACTTGTTAATCGACTTTTTAAATACTCGGGATAAAGCTATATTCCAACCATCTTCAACGGACAAAGAAAGGTTAGAATTATTCTTTGAGATAGTCTTGATGGACTCCTAATATGGGTCTACCAGATAAATTTTAAGAATCACATTATTACCTTTCATGAAGTTCTTTTTAATCCAAACTTTGAAAATGATACAATCTTCAATTGGGTGGCTCATCATACGGTGGTAGAGGCAGTAGATAGGATCATCCATTTACTCGCATCCTCTAGCCTCCTAGCCTTTAGAAACTTGAAGTATGATTTCTTTAAAAGACTTTTAATGATCTTCTCAATCGACTCCCTTTTAAATGGGTAGGGTTATGTCAATCACTCTTTAAAAGGGATGAAGTAGGAATCTCTAGTGGGATGAGAGGTCACTTGAAATGGTTATCTTTGAGGTGGCTATAGTAGGGGAGTACTAGGTTAACTTGTTACAGGCTATTTTCCCTTATCCACTATAAAAATTATTGCTACTCTCTTCTCAAATGATTTCACAATTTGTGAACGTTCTTCTCGCTAGACAGGTCCTTTAAGAGTGACACCAAATACACCTCTTCATGCGAGTTACTAACTTTTTTTAGAAGTTTTTTAAAAGTTATGATGGTCAACCCCTTCAAGAAAAAAGTAATAGGCCAGTGGATATTCCTTAGAAGAATCTCCACTGTGTGTTGCTCTTGCAATTGAGGTTCACACATTATCAAGAGATTTTTCCACCTAAGGATGTACTCAACCAAAGACTCATGGCTTTTGTTTTTCAATGACCAGATCGCCATAGTCGTACACTACAACACCCTAGAAAATCTCTTTAAGAATGGATTTTCCCATCGGTTAAAGGTTCTTACAAAACTATTGGGTAGATTGACATACCATTCAAAAGAAATGCCAGAAAAACTATTTAATAATTGGCAAAATAATATAGCATCTAGCTATCATGCATTGCAATAACTCACTTGAAAATGGACTAGGTTCTATCTTAGGTTTCAATACCTGTGAAAATTTTGAAGGATGGTGGCACAAAGACCTTTAGATAAGGGACTAAATGATATTTCTTGGGGTAGGGTCTAACCTTTAGAATAGATGCGATCCCTTGGGAATAGGCTAGGGCCTCACTAACTTGATCCTCAATCATTTGTTTAATACCCTTTTGAGTTGGTGGTAGAGGCATTGAGGAACTAAAGGGACTGCTGGTTAGACTGGGGGAACTAAAATATTTGGTTTCTAAATAGGAGGAATTGTCGACACCTACTCAAGAATTTTTTAGCTGTATTCTAGTCTTCTAATCTAATCAGTCACTACATGAATGGTAGATTGTGGTTGCTTAGACAAAGGTTGTTGTGTCATATCCAACAAATCTTACATTTCTTTGACATGCTGTAGCATATCAACAACTTTTGCTTCCAGGTCCTTAATGTGTTGTTCATCATCTCTAGCCTTCACTGACCTATCTAATTTTGAATCAATAGCCGTTTAACTTTCTTCTTTGGAAGAATGGTGTCCACTTGGATTAGCTTCCTTAACTAACACCCTTGTTTCAACCATATAGATACTACCAATAGCCACACCTTCTTCTATTAACAAATCATCGAGTACCAGATCAAAGTTTTTATTTCTTCTTTTTTCTTTAAGATGTCTTTGATTTCCTACACTACAACATCGAATGGTTTTTCCCCTATTGATTCAGAGTGGATGGGTAAGTAGCCCTTATATTCCATTATATCATCAAACTCTTTTTTTATCCAATTTAGAGAGGACATCTTGAATCTTAAGGTCGTGTGCTATCAAAGTTTCTTCAACCATTTGATCGATCAACTCTTGGTCTTTATCTAGGTTTATCCCTTCCCCTTCAACTATCTTGAGGTTGATGGTTAGATGGGTGGCATCCTCCAAAGGCTAAGGGACATCTACCTTACAAGGTGATGAAGGAGCTTAAAGGGTAATAGCTCTTACATCTGGCAGGGTAGAGTCCTCATATCCCTGGGTAGGGAGATCATGGACATTAACTGGGATCTAGAGGTCTTCAACTCTACTAACTTTCTTGGGAATATATTGATTCTTGAGGGTTCTAGGCCTTTTTCTCTTGATTTCAATAGCTTTCTTATTCTTGTCTTCCTCTTTAGTCTTAATCACCATTGATGTCAACTTTGTAAGTTTTATAGGTGGGACATGTATCCTACCAAAAGGATGAAAGCCTTTAGTAGATCCAATCATTATAATCTCCTCTATTTTAGTCGTTAAAAGGTGTGGCACCCAGTGGTATCTAGCAATAAACACTAATGTAAGAATTTCCTTAACAAATTTCTTGTTCTTTCTAATATGTCGGGGAGTAAGGCTCTTTGCTTTAGATTTTTCTTCTTTAAGAATCTCTTTCCTTAATCGATGCAAGATCACCCCCTTCAAGTGCCTCACTTATTGTTCCTTAGTCTCACCTTTTTGGGCAGTGTAGGTATGTATTATATTCCTCAACATTCTAGTTCTTTGCAGTTGCTTCTCTTTAGGAGTTTTTTTCATAAATTAGTCCACCACGCATGGTGGAGGGTTGGCAATCCTAGCTACCCTTTCCTACCATGTAATAACAGTGAGGGGGTAGAAGCGGTTCCCCTTAAGGAGTGAAAAGGAATCAGGAATAGGAAGCTCCTTAATAGCTCTGGCTCTACTTGATTTAAGGCCTTTAGTTTAGAAATCTTCCTTAACTTGGTTATTTTCTTAATGATTCTACTAAGATAGTTCTTTCATTCATTTTTAATTGTAAAAGGGATTCTAGAATTTGATCACTCCTCAAAAACTGACCTAACTTTAGAACCCTTAATAGTGGATTTCAACTTTTGTTCATCCCTAATAGGAGATACAATAGGTATAAAGGCGGCAATAACCTCCTTCTTAAGAATAAGGGAGTTAGCCCTCATCCCAAAAATAATCTCCACTTGGGGAGTATCCTTTTCCCCCTCAATGGTAAGATCAGCCAAGATATTTCTATTAACATAGAACTTGATTGACTTAAACCCCATTCCAAACTAGATTATGTTATTAGAGACGAACTCTTCAACATACATGTCACAATAAAGGGAAATGATCAGTTTGCCAGCCATTATAGCTGAATCAAATTTTTTATATTGAAAAGAGAAAGTTTGAATTAAAATTTTGAAGTAAAAGTTGAAAACCTATATCTTATCACATATGCTAGGACATAGGGAACTATAGCACAACATATAATAATAAAATGCAAATGTCACCTATGACTTGCAAAAATTTGAATTTTCATTACATAAGCTAGGCTATAATAGAGTATTATATCACAATGTATAATAACAATGATTGATGTTGATTTGAAGGATTTTGAAAAGAAACGAGATTTCAAAAATTAATCAATTTTCTTCAAATTTTGAAACTTAACATATTAAAGTTCACTCAGCACTTAGGTTTGCAAAATTGATATGAAAAGTCTAAAGGATTTAGTTTGACTCTTTCAATTCACTAATTAGCTTGAGGTGAAATGTCAAAGCCTAAATTCTGTCAAAGAGATTTTAAACTTTAAAATTGAATTTAACAAATCTTCTTCAAATTTTGAAACTCGGGATATTGAGTTTCACTCAATTATGTAGGCTTACAAAAGTGATGTAAAGATGTTAGGAGTTTGTTTACTCTGGCAATTAACTTTAGAGCAAAGATGTCAAAGTCTGATTCTAGTTGAGGTTTCCTTACCCCCCTCTCTCTTTGACACATCTTTTAATAGTTGGTCACACTCACCCAAGAAAGAAATGGGTAGAGGAATTAATGGAAGGAAAGCTAGTCAAAACTACCAACACAATAAAATTTATGCCATTATTAAAGATGGAGAGAGAAATTTAGTCCAATTTGGAGTGCCATTTTTTGTTTGTGTTGAAAGTGTTTGTAAAAGAGGTTTTGAAAAATTTAATTTTCTTCAGGAAAATTTAATATATAGAATTTTGGTTTCAAAATTTAACATGCCATTATGAATAATGTGACATCTCAGGAGGTAAAAATACCATCCCCTAACCAGTTCATATAATGAAATTGAAAGTTTCATCCAAGCTATAATAGTCAAATTTAGAGAAGAACTACATATAACCCTATATGGTCAACATGAAGTTTTATCGAGTATCTAAGTATGATAGTATGGATAAAAGATCATTAATTTCATATTCAGAGTCTTGATGAGAAAGGATATATCTTCAGAGATCAAGGTAGGAGAGGTAGGAAGCAGTTGGAGACTCTAAAATAATTTAGAAGTTCCTCAACCTATTCTATGTGTTAGTCTTTATATTTTTGATCGAGATGAGTTTTTATTTGAGTTGATAAAATTTTTAAAAATATGGGATTATACTCCCAAGGTTTGGGGTCTTATGAATCTAAATCTAACCCAGATTTTAAGTCTAAATTGGGTACTAGATAATAGTAACCCAAACCTAGCTAATGTAATGCAAAACCTAGATATACCCCTGCCTAGATTGGGGAGCCAACTAATCACATGGGCATTTTAAAACCATGATTCTGGTCTTTAATGAGAGAGTGGTAGGGACATTGATTAATAACTTTTAGGGAATCAAGACTGATATTTAGAGCAGATCCTAAATGACCCCTTGACTTATGTAGGGTAAGTATGCTTGAGATAAATGCAATTAAATCATAAATTCTTTTGATTAGTTTTTATTGCAATATATGCTGATCAACACTGTAAATTAATGAAATATATATGAAGTAATTTTAAAAAGGCTTAAAAATATATATTTTCCTAGATATTGCTTAACATCCCTTAGCGGAACTGCTTCCTAATAGGTTAAGTGATATGTCAAAACCCTTAGGTGGGGAGGTGCTAACAACGTAGAGATTATTTCAATATATATACATGAAAAACCCTCGGTAGTCTTGAGCTTACTTCTTAGAGTGTTAGAGATTCTCTATGAGCTTAACATTTTCATTTTAATTTTAAATAGAAAACAATTTATTCATACTCTCACGAACCTCTGTGTATCTAAGCTAAACTAAAACATGGTATGCAAGAAAATAAATCTAAAAAAATTAGGCAATTTTTAATATCCAATCAAAGTAGCCATCAATCAATCAAATTAATTAAATAAATTAGGATGTTCAGGTAGCAAGTGCCACTTAAATACAACCCAGGGTCTGCAGAAATTAAAAGTGGTTGGGTAGTACTGACTTCAACTTAGATTCTAATCCTAAGTTTGACACAAGTGACATTGAGGGGGGATACTCTTAGTTTTGACTTCTTCTTCCTTATGTGAGCTCCTCAGATTTGTAGGTTCTAAATATCTAAATGAAAATAAATTTCTTCTCAAAATAGTATTTTCTTTCCTCTTTGGATATTAGTCATCTGATCTTGGATCCTCAAATGAAAGAGAACTCTCAAGCAGTTATATAACCTTGAATAAAATTAAATTCTTAGTAGTTATATAATATTGTATCAAATTAAATTCTCAGTTACACTTAGCCATGCACTTTTAATTTTAAGGGGGCTTTATCAATTAGCATATGTAGAAAACTTTGCTATTTTAAACTTTATTTTGTCCCCCTTTTATTTTTAGCTCTATATGAGCTTCGCCACTTAAAGAAAACTTTGTGATCATTCAGATCATTTCTAACCTAGGAGTAATCAAACACCCATCAAATTAATTCATAAATTTCTTAATTAAATAAACTCTCATAATAATAAATCAACACAACCAGCATGCAATGAAAATCATGTAAAAGCCTCCACACAATTGTAGAAAAGTAAACACTAGCCTAGCCTAAAATTAGAGTCGGTTGTTTTAGGAAACCATCTAAAGTGTGTGAAGTAGGATGTGTGGTTTAGATATGTTCTAAGCTGGTTAGTTTGTTAAAATTTTTTGGTGTTTTGATCTATTGAAAGTCTTAAGTGATTTTTAATTTAAGTTTAAGTATTAATATCTTAATGTTGATTTTAAAATGTATTCTAAATGTTGATTAATTACTACATTTGTTTAAACCAAGGCCATGAAGTTTATTTCACATTCTTTGGGGATAAGTTAATATTGTAGAATTTTTTTTTAAAATTATGAGATTTATAATTGATAAAATATTAATTAAAATATAAATACTTATTGTTCAAAATAATTTAAAACTTAGTAAATATTTTCTCTTGATTTTAAATTTAAAATAAAGATGGTAAAATTATAAAAATTATAAGTGCTCATTTGAAAAATTTGGATAAAAGATCAATTTTCTATGATTTTTTAAAAGTTTTGCTAATTTAAAAGAATTTAAATTAATTAAAATGATTAAATCAGTTAAAATTGCGATGGTGGGCCATGTGGTTCTTTCCCATTTGTTGATCCAAATCATGTGACAATGGGCAATCATTTGCAATAATTGCACGGTGATGCAATAATTATAAATGATTGGATGACGGTGCGGTGGCTTGGAGAGATCAGGATCGTTGATCTCACGATCAACGACCTGCAAAACATGCTTGCTCAAGCACATTATTTTTAGCCCTAGGAATATATTAAATGCTTAATTTTCCCTAAATACTAAGCCATTTTACATGAAATTTTAAACAGAGAGTCATAAAGTAAAAAGCGTTGATTGGGTTGTGTTTGTTTGGGTTAAAATTAGCTTTTCAAAAAGCTATTTTAACCCAAGTGATTTGAGCTAGGGTTGGGTTTTTACCAAGCATTAATAGACCATTTTCTAAGATTTTAGATTTGTTGAGCTTGTGGATTATCATCGTATTATTTTCTTTAAGAAATAGATGGCTGAAGATGTTTGGATTGCAAGATATTAGGCCTGGAATAGCTGAACATTTCTTCTTGTTGGAATGTCACTACCAGTGACTTCTGACCAACATTTTTTGATTAGGGAAGTAAAGAGGGATTGCTGAGGGACTAAAATGAAATGAGAATATGAGAGAAGGAGCTCTTGAGACCAAGTGATAGATGATTCTTTGAAAATGAGGGTTTTAGATAGACTTAAGCTTTAGGGTTTTAGTTAGATGGCTCTTATGCATCAGGCCCTCATAGAGGAATAAGTGTCCTAAGTTGTTAGAAAGATGGGCCAAATGCTGGAGAATATGGAATGCAATTGGATGGCCTTGGGAAGAGGGGACCACTTCCATCCTCTTGGGGTTAAACTAGCCTCTTAGTTTAGTTTAGAGGGGTTGGAGAGAGCTTTGGTTCTCAAATAGAATGACTCCAATAGCCAAGAATAGTGAGAGATGGAGTAGCTTAGGTATTTGACCATTTAAAAAGAATTTAAATTTTTGTTGACTAGCTTGACTAATCAGTAGGGTCAACAGATGATGATGTGGAAAGGAGATGGTATAGGTAGCTGGATGAGTAAACTTGAAGGCCTTCGTGCTGTGCATTTATAGTTAATTGAGAGGCTTGATTATAATGAAGGTCAACCCATGGTGAGTTAGAACTGTGTATTAGAGTGATTTTAAGGGCTTAATGAAGTTTGGATGAGGCTTGATTAAATTAATTGGAGGATTTGATCAAAACCTAAGGGCTTGACCAAGTATAAGTGTTAATTTGGTTAAGCCTTTAGGAGATTAGCTTAAGATAATTTTGAGTGCATTTTGAATGTTCATGAGGGTTATGAAACTCTAAGAATTAGTCCTAAGGCTAACTAAGAGGGGGAATGAATTGGTATTTAAAAAATTCTTTAACGATGAAGAAAAATTTTTTCGTAACAGCATGCAAAAATGAAGTAAATTCATAATTAAAAGATAAATAAACTTTTTTACCCACACAATTAATCACATGAAAAATAAATGTGGAAATAATAAAAGAAAGAACACTCCAGATTTATAGTGGTTTGGTCTGACCTGACCTACGTCCACTCACCCGAGGAACCCTCCGAGTATTGCACTAAAACCTTTTAGTGTCTCTTCTTTTTACCCCACAGCAAGGTAGAGAAGCCTTTACAAAATCTTTCCACTAACCCTATGTGGTAGAGAACTGAAACTCCTTTCATAAGCAGAGAATCTTGACTCCTTTTTTTCCTCTAGGATATGGTAGAGAACCATGAATCCCTTTCACCTTCCTCAATCCGGCGGAGTAGTTGGGTCCTTTAACACCAAAGAGATCTTCTTCTTTCAAAAACTTCCATCAAGATGAACCTTGAATCTGATGGTACCAAGGTGCAAGCTTACTCGAGAAACCATGTGAAAACCCCTCCACACTCCCTTAAAACCTCCTCGAAGGATCTTTTCCCTCTCAAACTCCACCCTTTTCTATCTCCCTTTCAAGTTCTCTCTTCAAGTTTTCTTCAAAAGAATGAAGACACAATGGCTAATAAAGACACTTACTAAGTGCCTTGACAAAGCTTAAATAGAGGGCTTTGAAAAATCCTAGAAACTCAATTTTACTAACAAAAATCATACAACATGATCTTGAGATCATCCTGTATGATTAGTACAAAATAAACCTTTCAACCAGTATGATCAACTTTGCTCGGTACGATCAGTTCAAGTATTTGTATAGATCATCTAGCATGATCCTGAAATTATCTAGTATGATTAGTTCAGCTGACATGCATTTTGCCAGCGATGAAACAATGGATGACCAAAATTGTCTTCGTTAATTTTATAATATGATCTAGATCATATAATATAATTAGAATATAAAAATTAAATAGATTCGATTGAATAATCATAGGATTAATTTAGGCATGATTTTTATATATCATCAAGTATGATGTACATTATCCTGGATGATTAGAACAAAATATGAAATTCAAAGTCTTGCCTAAATTATGATTAGTGTCTATTTTTCAGCATCATAATTAATCTTTCTGCATGATCCAAATCATAAAGTACGATTAGTTAGATAAGCTGATTGTATAGTAAGATATAAATTATATAGTATATTTAGTTCAAAATTAAACTTCTGGTTTTGACTCAATCTCACTCTCCTAAGTGTGTGTGTGTGCATGGTCACCAAGCTAACATACACCCTTATAGGACTTGATTCAAGAAATAAAACATACATTAATGAATATATATTACAAAATTTTTTATAGCATAATCTACTCTACCTAATCTTGAGCCTTGAATCTTCATTAAATGGTTCATGGCATTCTTGAAATATTAATATACACATGAATAAATATATTTTACAAATATAATTTGATATAGGGATGTGAGCCATAATATTTGTTATCATCAAAAACATAAACTCATGAGTTCAAATTGTAATACATTTAAACTATGCAATGGAGTAAGGTTGGGGATTTGAAATTGTTGATTTAGCTAAATAGAATGATTTGACCCAAATAGGTCAGATTTGACAAAACTTAGGCCCATTTGACCAAGTCAATTTTTGATTAGGTTAAGATGTCTAATCAAGTCCAAAGCACTGGGGGAGGTAATCAAAAGAGTTTGAAGTCAGTTTGGGGTTTGATTGAGTGTAAATAGGGTTTATGGTTAACATGGTCAACCAAGATTTACTTGGTCAACCAGGTTAAACCAAGGGCTGGGGTTGGATTCCACAAGCTTTATTTGGTCAATGGAGACCAATGATGTGGTCTCATGGGTTCAACTAGTCATTTTAGTCAAATTGATTATTTAGACCTTTAAAGGGCAATTTGGTCAACTATGGTTGACTTGGTCGACCTAGTTAAACCAAGACGTGAATTTGAGTCCAATACACTCATAATGATATTTAGGATGCATTAGAAGAGGGTTCAAGAATTGAATATACTATGTCATGTTGAGTTTTGGGGAAAAGTCCAAATTTTCCCTTTAAAGGGCATTTTAGTCATTTTGACCCCTGGTTAATTTTGGGTCAAATTGGATTTAGTAAAATATGGTTTACTGGTGAAATTGTCATATTAGAAGCTATAAACTTGTTCAAGGGTATTGGTGAGGGTTCCATGGTCAAATTCTACTATGTGGAGGATCTAGTGACATATACTATAAATATTTGAAGGTTTTATAACCTTATTTAATTTAGTTTTTGGGGTTAGAGGTGTCAAATTGAGCTCAAATTTGGAGGGTTAACCCTAGGGTCATGTTTGGTAAATATGCACTTGAAATATCATGAATCAGAGGTCATTTTGCTGGGTTTCAAGGTAATTGAAAAATCACACAGAAATGGTTTTGGGACCTAAGTCCTCAAAGTTGGGATTTGGTTTGGAATTCTGGATTTTGACTAGATTTTATGTTTAAATGAATGATTGAATTTGAATTATCCATACCAATTATAGACAAATAAATATTTTAGTTGATTGGATATGATTTGTAGTTTGATTGAGGGTGTGGATTGAAAGTTTAGAACTAAAAATTAAATTGGAAGATGAGCTGAAATTTAATTAGGGACTTGATTAGAATTTGACAGTGACCTATATAATTGACCAGTGGATAATTTTCAACCATTAAATCATGAAGTAGGTGCTTAGATAGGTCATTATGATCTCACACAGAAATGAGTTCAACAACTTAGAAATGAAATAACTTCTTTTTCTCAATTTGAATGAGAATCCATTTACAAGAGTTAGCAAACATTTAAGGGAATGCTTAGAAAATGTCATTGTAATGCATTACCTAATTAATTAGTTATTTAAATATTTAATAATGGATTACTAGGATCTCTTGGAGCTAATTGATGTTACAGTCAGAGGATCATTAATATCTAAGCCATTTGGGGAAGCAAATGAATTAATAAAGGAAGTGGATACTAATAATTTTGAGTGACCTACTACTAGGGTAAATCCTAAGAAAGTAGCTAAAATTTATGAATATCAAATTTGATGACAAAAGTTATAGAAATTTCTAAAAATTGGATAACCTGAAGATTAAAACAAAGGTAGATGGGTATGATAATTTCAATATCAATTTTAAAAATCTTAGCGCCACAGCGCCTACACACGTAGCACTATCCCTTAGATTTTGAAAAACTTTATCAAGATAGGAATGAGAAAATATCCTTGGAAAAAATTATTCTACAACTAGGAATCCATGTATAAAATCAATCTTCTACTCTTAAAAAATGTGAAGATTAAATAAGGTAACTACTAGGTTGATTTCTAGAAATAAATGTAAGAATAATGTCATAATATCCAACTTAGAGGTAGGAAAGATTTGGGAGATCCTTATATATATATTTTTTGAAGAATGTAAAATGCATTAAAGATGACAAACCAAAGACCCTAGATACAAGCTACTGAGAGTAAACCACCAAATCCCTTTCTTCCTTCACAAGCTGAACAAAAGAAGAAGGGAGTGTACTCTCACTAAACAAGTCCCAAATAAAATCATATGAAAATGCTAAGTTAGCACAATAATCAGCTAACTTATTACAATTCCTACCAACATAATGAAAAATAACATTATTCCAATAATTCAAGGACAAAAAATCTTCATCGTCAATGCTTCCACCTAACTTCTTCTCTTTGCTGTACACCTTTTGAAGAAACTGGATACATTTTTATTATCTCCCTCAATAATAATACCTTTAGCATTGTATAAACAATCATTCAACACCTCCTTTAAAGAATAAAATGCATAGAGCTCCAATTGTGCTTTATCTCAATGAACACCATAAAAGCCAAATGCTAGGACAAACCTTCCTTTGTTGTCCCGTATAATGCCTCCAATTCTTGCTTCATAATTACATTTCATCGAAGCATTAATATTTATTTTATACCACTCGGGTAGAGGAGAACGCCAGAAATCAGAGAACAGACCAGTGGACTGACCAGCATCCCAGTAATCTGAGAGAACCTTGATCTGTTTATCAATGCTAACAAAGCTAATAACATTGGTAGCAATTACTGATTCACGGTCTTCTACCTTCCCATGTTTAGACTTGTTTTTGTTGCTCCAAGAGTACCATAACAAGGAGAAGTACATCTTCACCATCAGTGAATTCCTTCTAGACATTGATTTCAGCTCATCCATACATTACTGAAAAGAATTGAATAATGGAATAAAAAATCCCCATTTTCTCATTATACTAATTACCTTTAACAACTTTAAGCATTTAGTGGCCACATGATCGACATCCTCAACCTCCCCACATCCTCTTGGACACAGATTACTGATAGCCAGCTTCCTTTCATCAAATAATCTGCTGTAGGTACAACACCTTTGCACATTTTCCATATGAACATCTCCACCTGAGCATTCAAGTTCACCTTGTGAATCCATGTAGGATCCACAACTGTTACCTCCTTTAAAACTTCCTCCCTCAACATAGCCGAAACAGACTTTCCAGACATTTTATTTTTCAGCTCCATGAAGTCCATATCATACTCTTGGCAAATCTGAATATTGCTAATCAAAACCACTAGATCCTTTCCAAAAAATAGAAGCAATTTATCAATATTCCATCTACTATCTTGAATGAAGAAGTCAAGTGTTGTATTATCATCCTCTAAGTTAGTAAAAAAAGTGGGCCATTTAAGCAAACTTTTATCCAAGATCCAAACATCCTTCAATACATTTATATTTGTACCCCTCACCACTTTCCATCTAACAAAACTTTTAAGAGCCTTCTAGCCACTAGCTATGATTTTCCATACTAAAGAACCACCCTTCAATGCTTCGTTCCTCCACCAATCATTATCATATCTGGCCAATAAAATTCTATTTAACAAAGAGTTCGAATTCACCACTAAATTCCATGCAAACTTTTCCCTCAACGGTTCCAAGCTGGACACAACTGTCTGTAACCCCCATCCACCCATTGCTCTCGGTTTACACATCATTTCCCAAGCCACATAATTCATCCCATGGCTTCCATCATGCTTATTCCAAATAAAACTCCTACATAGTTTCTCAAATTCCTTCAATATGATCAAAGGAATAAGGGAATGAGACATTAGGAATAAGCGAAGATTACAAAAAATCATCTTTATCAAAACCAATCTTCCAACTAGGGAAATGTATATATTCCCCCAAGCATTTAATATCTTCAAAGATTTATCCAAAAGAATTTGGAAATCAATCTTCCTCAATCTCCTTAAACAATCTTGGTTACCAAATAGTCCATTTCTTCAACCAACTTACTCCCCATGATCTTTTGAATCCTTTTTTTCCTTCTCCTCTCAACTAGTTTACCAATAATCATAATAGATTTTTGAGGATTCAATCTCTAACTAGTCTAGCCACAATAATCACATAAAATGCTCTTCACTTTCTTAATACTCTTTAGCTTAGCATCATAAAATAATATGACATCGTCTGCATAAAGCAAATGAGATACCTTTTAAACCCTTGGAGCAATCCTGATGCCCAAGTCCTTGCCTTCATTATAAAAGGCATTAGAGAGCAATTGAGAACACATCATAAACAAAAAAGTTGAGAGTGGATAGCCTTGATGGAAACCACTCTTCCCCACTATCCATTTGGAGAATTCGCCATTGATTATGATAAAAAACCTTAGTTCCATAATGCAATCCATCACCAAGTTCATAAACTTCTCTAGAAAGTCCAAGATACCCATCATCTCATAAAGGGTCTTCCAACACATGCTGTCATAGGCTTGCTCCATGTCCAGCTTGATAGGTACCATACCATCACATGATTTGGAAATCCTAATCTTATTAAACATCTCTTGAGCCAACAATAAATGATCAGATATACTTCTCCCTTTGACAAAAGCTATCTGTTCTTCTAAAATAATCTTGGGAATGACCAACAATAGCCTGTTCAATAAAACCTTAGCCACAATTTTATAGATAGAGTTTTACAAGCTTATAGGATGAAAACCAGAAGGAGTGACTGGATTATTTATTTTAGGAATAAGCACTAAAATCTTGTCCATCCATTCCTTGCACATCTTTTCTGTAAGAAAAAACCTTCTCACTGCTTTGCACACATCATTCCCTACAATACTCCAATAGGCCTTGAAAAAGAATAAGTTATTCCATCATAACCAGGAGCTTTGTTATTACGTAGAACTCTGATTACTTCCATTATTTCCAAATATGAAATGTGTCTACAGTCAAACCTCTTCTATATGTATAATCCAGAACCTTGCTCGGAGCCGGCCAGTTATCCACACATCATTCCCTCTCCTTCAACTTCTCCTAAAAAAACCTAAAGAAGACATCCTCCAACTCCTTTGGCTCCTAGATAAGTTCTCCATTTTAATTTCTAACTTGAGAAATCCAATTCCCACTTCTCCTTAAATTTGCAAAAGAATAGAAAATTTTAGTATTAGCATCCCCTTCTTCAATCTACTTCACCTTGGCTCTTTGCTTCTACCAAGTATTCAACCGGCAAAGATTCACATTAAGCTTCTTGACTTTTGATCTCAATACCCAAAGCTTCTCTTCACTTAACCAACAAACACTAGCTTCTTCCTCTTGTAGTTGAAAGATTTCCTCTTTTAATCTATCCTTCTCCTTATAGAACTCCTTTACTTTAGCCTTGCCCCAATAATACAAATCCTTCAAAGATTTCTTACATTTTTTGTTAAGGATTTTCATATCATCACCATGAATCCTTACTCCATACTTTATCAATAATGTGGGCCAAAGCTTTATAGGATATCCAAACATCTTCAAACTTTAGAACCCCTTTTCTCTTTATAGATGACTCAAAAATTTTCAACACTATAGGACAATGATCTGAAGCTACTCTGGCTAAATGTCTCACCACTGCCACGTGAATGCAATTGATAGCTAAAAAATTGAGCAAACACCTGTCCAACCTCTCAAGAATTCAGCCTCCACCAATTTTATTGTTACACTAAGTGAACCTTGGTCCAACAATCCCTACTTCATGATAGACATTCCCATTCATAAAATCAATCATCTCCTTAGGACCTTGTGAGAACACAAACTTCCTTCCACCTCTCTTATCATCTTGAGACACAATATAGTTGAAATCCCCTCCAACAATCGAAGGAAACTTCCTATTAGCCACTTCATGAATACATTCCCATAACCTCCTCCTCTTAACAACCTCCTTGCTCCCATAGACAGTAGTAATCATCCACACCCCTTTATTATAAACATTAAGGTCCCCAATAACACACTGATCTGACATCTTTAATACTAAAAAAGAATCCAAATCAGATCTCCACAATGCCATAATTCCTCCAGATAAACCTTCTGATGGTAGAAGGAAGAAATCCCAATCAGGCCCCAAAACATTCTCAAAGTAAACTTTGTCAAATGCATTGATCTTAGTTTCCACCAACGCCACAAATAGAACACCATGATCTTTAATAAACTCCTTAAGATAGAGAGAGGCCTCTTTTTTCTTGGCCCCTCTACAATTTCAAAAGGCTAAGGAATTCATTAATTCATTCTAGGGGATGAGCTCCCTTCCCTCTTCTTACTACCACCACCATCCATATTCCTATGATGCGGAATATTCTTAATTGGCCCTAAAGATCTTAGCTCTTTTGCAATCTTCACCTTATTCAACTCCCCAACATTACCAACCTCCCTAGCCATATCACCTCTAGATCTATTCCTTCCATTACCCTCTACACAGCTCACCTCCTTTTTCCTTCCAACATTGGCCATCATATCATTTTCTCCTTCATACCCAACATTACCAATTTTTCCTTCTACCACATCTTCCTCCACCATTATCCATATTCAAAATATCAAATTTATTAACTGAATTTGATAAACAAGAAATAGAAGGTTTAATGATCATACCTAATTCTCCATCAAATTTTTTTTCACTTTTGTCAAGAGGACCATCCAGCTCCACAACAACAGCACTATGCCCCTTTTCCATAAATCGATCACCTTCCAATATGCATTCACCTTCTTCTAATTGTTTTGAATCAGCATTTAACATCACTTGATTCCTATGAGTAGAATCCTCCATGATTCCAGTAACCAGTTCAGACCGAGCCTCCTGAACATCCATGACAGGTTTTGCAATCTTCTTCACATATTTCAGATTATTTGGCTTCACCACAGTACTTCTTTGATTTGATCTTCTACCTTTCTTATGGTTGACGAGGATCCATGACCCATAAGAAGGATTTTTCATCAACTATTGTCTCCTTCCCACTTCAGCTCCCCCACCACCTTTACTAGCAGCAACCTCTAACTCCTTGGGAATAGATTCTCTATGAACACATTCATTCTTCACATGTCCAATAATTCCACACTCAAAAAAAAAAAAAAAGTTAGATATCTTTTCATACTCCACATTTTGGAAAACCTTCCAGAAATGCTATCCACCCATACCCCCAACGGAAGAGGTTGATCAAGCTTTACCTGTACACAAACTCTTATAAATTCCCTCCTCCCCCATTGAAACATATTACCATCCAACATTAATGGTTTACCAATCCTGGAAGCAATTCTTGCCACATTTACCTCATCCCAACATTGTAATGGTAAATGTGGCATTCTAACCCAAATTGGAGAGGTTGGCCCCTTTATGGATAATGAAGAAAACTCATAAGTCCATCTCTCCATACCTATTATATGCCTATTTACAAACCATGGTCCGCCTGAAAGAATGGCTTCCACCATCTAATCCAAAGTAAATAAGAATAAGAACCAACCCCTTCATAGAGAAGTAAAGTGAAATTATCCAAATTGACTCCATTGCCTCCTAATTTCCCAAGCCACCATATGAGATGGTAATTCTTTTCCAAACACCTTTATCACTAATGAATTTAACAGTTTTTTTGAATTCAAAACCTCCATTTCTTCATTCAACCTCACAGTCTTGCCATCTTCTGACAAAAATAATTCTTCTTCCTTAAAATCAAGTTTAATATAAGGCTTGTTACTCCATGGATTAATACTACCCATACTAATAGTAGTACTAGGCATTTCACCAGTCACCTTATCCACACTCGACGCCTTCCTCTCGCCCACCATAGATCCATGAATATTTTTATTAACCAAATTCAGAGAATTTGTATTTATCACACTGTGTCCAAGGATTGCATTTGAATTCCCAAATCTATTAAAAAAAATTTTCATCCCGGATGACGACGCAGTAGGATCAATATAGTTTAAAGAAGAAAAAACTTTCTCAATTCTCGGAGTAACATTAAACACAATTTCAGCAATTGCTTTACCTTTGCCTTTCACGTGTTTGGTCATCTTGGGAGCTATATTAGATACCTCTTTAATCACCAAGGGACCTTGCAGTTTCATTAACTGGTTCCCAGAACTCTACTTGGAATCCTAAAACAACGAACCATTCCCTTTCAAATCTAACTTAGAGTGGCCTTAAGCAACAAGTGTAGTGCTATAATTTAAAAGAAACTTCCTAAAAAATTAAAGATCTTGAGAGCTAAAAGATCTTTCACTTACCCAAGAGGAGTAATAGAATATGTGTTGATTAAAGTTTATAAATTGATTTTCCTTCTAGATTTTATTATTATATTTGGAAGATGATAAATTAATTGGAAAATCTGGGATACTAATCAGCTTTTTTGGTTGTTTTATCTTTGGTATATCGTCCACCCTTATGGGTTTAAAATGATAAGTAGATGGTCTTATTTTCATTATGACATTTCCTCCTTTCCTATTATTTTCATTATGCTTAAATGGCTTGCTAATAAGAACTACTTTTACTTTTATATATATATATAAGATAAAGAAATACCTATCATTTTAGGAAGACCATTCTTGGCCACTAGTAAAGCAATTATTTGTAAACAAAAGGGTGAATTGAATATGAGAGTTCAAGATCAAGATGATAAAAATGATGCACTTAAATCAATCAAATTCCCTCAAGAAAAGAATAATGATTTCTTAGGGTGGATTTAGAAGATGAGGCAATAGAGAATCTTAAAGAAGAGTTATTAGCTTAAGAATTATTAGAAGAGGAAGAAGTAGAAGAGAATAAAGAAATGTTATCTATAATAAGGAATGAATGCTTAAATAATAAAATTTTATATTGTTAGAAACATCATCTTTTCAAAAAATCTTTTGGCAGTGGAGAAGCTGCGGCCGATGGCAGCGGATGATCGCCGGCTATTTGTTGGTGATTATCCTAGTGGAGTTCAGTGTTTTGCTGCTGAGGTTAAAACAAATCCTAAATAACAATTCTCCTCCTGTTTTTGGAGATTCAAATTCAGGAATTAACTCAATGTCTGGAAATAATGGAGCAAGGATTTCTTCTTATGCCAAACCATTGGTGATTAATGAAGGAGGACGAGCGAAAGCAAAACATTTATCGGTTGTATGCAAAGGTAAAGGAATCACAATATAAAAAGATATGAAGTTTCTCAATTTAAGAACTTCATCACGATTGTGTCGACAAAAATGAAGGAAGATGGTTTGAAAATTGCTGGATTTCAGGAGAATTTAGATAAAGACATTATCAATAAAAAAATTGTTAGGAATGACAAGTCTGCAAAGGAGGCTGATTTGAACAGGGTTCAAATGTGTGATTCAGCTGTAAGAGGCCCTTTTAGTTTAAATGTTAATGGAGGTGGTTCTTCTATAGAGCCAACTGGGAACAATTTGGTGAATGCTTGGCAAAAGAAATCCCATAAAAGGATTTCTGATTCTGACTGGAACTTTGGGAGTTGTATGTCTAAAGATGGCTTAACGATTCAACTATATGAAGAAAAGGTATCGGAGAATACCAAAGCTTTAGAAAAAGCTTTAGTGATTAAAGCAATTTGGAGAGAATGTTTCATATTTTATAGTAAATTCTGAACTTAAGAGACAATGGTCTCAAATTGGAAAATTCAATTTAACTTGGCTTGGGAATGGCTGGTGCTTGTGTTTATTTGAAAATGAGGATGCTGTGAAATCGATTCTTGCTAACGGTACCTGGTATGTGAAGGGGAACATTATTGGAGTGGATAAATGGAGCTAATCATTTTCTCCCAATTCGTTGAAAGGTCTGACTGCACCAGTTTGGGTAAGAATGCCAAACTTACCTCTTCATTGTTGGGATCCGATAAATGTTTATAGGATTGCCTCAAAGGTTTGTAAAGCTTATTTACTAGACAAAAATATGTTTCAATGGGGGAGATGTGAATTTGCAAAAATTTGTGTGCACATTAAACCTGAAGAATAGCTGCCACTTGGAGTTTGGGTAGAAGGAAAATATGGAAAATTTTATTAAAAAATTGAATATGAAAAGGCTCCTAATATTTGTTTTGGTTGTGGTAAGATTGGACATGACCAAATCAATTGCCATAAGAAGGTTGTTGTGTTGACATCAAAAAGTGTAGATGTGAATGACTACTATGTCAAGGATTCTGAAATTAACTAGATGCGCCAAGAGGGGGGTGAAATTGATGATTAAAAACTTCTTTAATGAAAAGAAATATCTTTTTATAACTTTATGCGGAAGCGAATTTCATTCACAATAAAAAGATAGATAATCAATTTCATCCAGGCAATTAATCACAATAAAAATAAATACAGAAATAAAGTACAGAAAAAATAAAGGAAAGAACACACCAATTTATAGTGGTTCGGTCAAACCATGACCTACGTCCACTCCCCGGAGTCCTCCACTCTGGGAATTTCACTACCAGCAATAGCTCTTTGCCCCCCTCGGCAAGGCGGAGAAGCCCTTACAATACTCCCTTTCACCAACCCGGCATGGCGGAGTGCCAAGCGTTGTTTTCACCCTCCTGGTGACGGCAGAGAACCTCCTCATTTTTCTCCCTCCAGGAGAAGGTAGAGTACCTTCGAGGTCAATGGACGTAAATGAGTCTCCCCCTTTGAAAGCCTCCCGCAAGTTGCAGTAAGATCGGAGCAATCGTGTGATCTCTCTCACACCTCTTCTGCCTCACCAAGCTCACCATCTCCTTGCTCTCTCAACCCCTCAAACTTCTCAAGAGCTCTCTCAAGGATTTTCTCTCTACTCACGTTTTCCTCTTCTGTCTCTCTCTCAAAATATGACAAGTTTTACACATAAAAATGGGCTCCTAAATCCCTAAGATTTTAAAAGTAGCCGTTATAATCGTACTGTACGATTATTGGTCGTACAATACGATATGTACAAATTAGCTTCATCCTGGTACGAAGGTGTACGAATAGTTTAAAAACTAATCGTATAGTATGATAATATATCGTACGGTACGATTCACAATACACTACTCATACAGAATGATACCCGGGACGATCAAATGTCATCTCTGTTCATCGTACGGTACGATCTATATCGTACCATACGAATAATGAAAATTAAGGCATCGTCCAGGATGAATTCTGGGATGATCAAATATCATCTTTGTTCATCGTATGGTACGATAGTAATCGTATAGTACGATGAGCCAAAAAACACAGGATTGTTCAGGATGATCTCCGGGACTATCATAATTTGTCTCTGTTCATCATATTGTACGAGGGGTTCGTACAGTATGATTTTCAATTTGTAATTAAGCATTGATTTCTTGCACTAATCACATGTTAAAATAAGTATGTATTTAAAAAAGATCGTACAGTACAAATGTAGTCGTACAATACGAATGACGCAAAATATCATACTTGACTTATCATGTTTTGGATTTGAAACAAATCGTACAGTACGATAGTATTTGTACAGTATAATGTGTTCACAGAACACGTGTTATAATAGTAGATCATACAATACGAAATAAATTTGTACAGTACGATTACCAGGGAATGAAAAACTATATTTCTTACTTTTAAAAACCCTCTCCCTCTGTTTGTGCATGATTGCTCAGACTTACCTGCAGTTTGTGGCTAGACTCAAGAAAATAAAAAATAAAATAAATAACAAAATACATTGTCCAACTCATACTCTTAATCAAACTAGTCTTGAGTCTTCCAGTTGTCCTGAGTGGCTTGTGATCTTCCTGAAATGTTAGTACTCACGAAAAATAGCAAACATTAAATGATATTCAATAAAAAGTAGTTTAGCCAACATTATTTGACATCATCAAAATCTCAACCTCAACAGATTCCTGTGTTATTCCAAATAAAGAAAAATTGGTTGAAGTTGGTATAGTTGAAGGTAGTGGCTATAGACCTTGGATCCATGTCAGATATGGAAGGAAAATTTTAAATGGTATTAGTTTTTATGGAAAGAAGAATTGTGTAGACAAGACTTCAAGCAAGAATATTTTGAATCAGGCGACTAAGAAAGTATTCAGGAAGAAGATTGTTGATAGTGCTGAAAATTCTGAGGTAGAAAGGGAAGCTAAAACTATTGATAAGTCAGTTTCTAAATAAGACATAGCAAAATATTCAGAAATTATAGAACCTGGAGAAATTAATGAAGTCATTTCAGATACAAATAAATTTTCAGTTCTTAGTAATCTGGTGGAGGAGGAGGTTATGCAGACAGTTGTAAATGACAAGGCTGGTGTTAAGAGAGTTGCTATTTGCATGTATTATCTTCTTGCAACTTGTATAATTTTGATGATTTCAAATATTATTATTTTAAGTTTTGTTTTTATCCTAACACTTTTTGGAAAAATTGTTTTTGCTCGTGTGTGGACTAACATTTCAAGATAATTGAACTCCAGACTAAAGAAGACTTCAAATCAACATTTAGCATGAGATAGTTTGTAAATTGAAGTTTATAATTTTTATTGTAATTGAGTTTGAGAAAATATGATTTTAATTGAATAAGCTTAGCACACACACACTTGGGGAGATCTTTAAAAATCACACTGATCATACGAGACAAACCTTGTTCGTACGGGACGATCAAGTCAGTTAATCCCCTTGGAAGAGCAATGGAACGAACAGGAAGTGAGAAAATTTTTCTAAGTCCTGATCGTCGAGATGAATTTCTCAATTCATCTCGGGACGATCTGCTCTAGATTCTCACATTGTGCTGAATAGTCTAGACGATTCATCCTGTTCGTGCCAGGATGAAATGCACTCAAGAAAATTTTTGTCCAAAAGAAATCTTATTAATCCTAGGATGAAATGCTATCTGGAAAAATTTTGTCCAAATGAAATCCTATTCGTCCCAGAATGAAATGCTCTCTGGAAAATTTTCGTCCAGATGAGCTCTTATTAGTGCCAGGACGAAATGCTCTCTAGAAAAGTTTTGTCTAGATGAACTCCCATTCGTCCCAAGATGAAATGCTCTATCTTTTGAAATTTTGGTAACATCCTGCTGTTTGTCGATACCAACCCATGAAAAGACTATTCATATAGGACGAAGATAGTTCATACGGGATGATGATCGGGTACAAAGTCAGTTTGTACTTATATACATTGGGTTCATATGCAACTGATTTAAGTAGATTCATACGAGACTATCTGACAATCATACGGGACGATCCACTATGTACATACTTGAAAATCAGTAGTCTTTGGATGGTTTTTCATGTCTTTTCTATATAAAGTCCAAATAAAACTCTCTTAATCTTTTTGCCTAGTGATCTTCGTGCCAATTGAAGGGAGAGTCAAGTAGAGAGTGTGAGAGAGTATTTGAAGGAGGATTCTTACTACTGGAGCATGAAGGATACACTTGGTACTCAAAGGAAAGAGTCTCCACTTATGGTTTGTGTTTATTTCACTCTTTTTTCTCGTCCTTCTATATTTCTTGTGAGAAGATTTGATTCTCTGCCGACATTTGGAAAGTGTGAACAGCCGAAGTGTTCTCTGCCCACACTTGGTGAGTATGAAAGGACGAAGGGTTATCTGCCCACACTTGGAGAGTGTGAAAGGACGAAGGGTTCTCTGCCTACACCAGGAGAGTGTGAAAAGATGAAGGGTTCTCTGCCCACACTTAAAGAGTGTGAAAGGATGAAGGGTTCTCTGCCCACACTTGGAGAGTGTGAAAAGATGAAGGGTTCTCTGCCCACACTTAAAGAGTGTGAAAGGCTGAAGGGTTCTTTGCCCACACTTGGAGAGTGTGAAAGGATGAAGGGTTCTCTGCCTACACCAGGAGAGTGTGAAAGGACGAGCGGTTCTCTGCCAACACTTGGAGAGTGTAAAAAGATGATGGTTCTCTGTCGCACCGGGTAGTGGTGGAGTTGAGTTTTGTAAAGGCTTCTCCGCCTTACTGTGGGTGCAAAAGGAGAGTCACTAGTGGTATTAGTGCAATACTTAGAGGGTGCCTCCGGGGAGTGGATGTAGGTCGTGTTTGACCGAACCACTATAAAACTTATGTCTTTTATTTTTTCGTTGCTTTTATTTTTGTTTTACTATTTCTAACTTGTGGTTAAAAAACTTTTCTTATTAAATTCACTAAGGTTAAATTCTCGGTTTTAAATTTTAAAAGAGGGTAGGAATTTTTTGTTAAGATAATTGCTATTTGAATGCTTTATATTTTTGCAACTTATGTAATTTTGATGATTCCAAACATTATTGTTCAAATGTGTAGTTATCTACTAACAATTTTAGAAGATTTGTATTTGCTCTTGTGTACTAACATGTCAGGAAAAATGAACTCTAGACTACGAAGACTTCAAATCAAATTCAGAATGAGATACTTTGTAAAATTTAAAG
>NW_021318576.1:1751745-1775837 GCF_001605985.2 Dendrobium catenatum | reverse complement strand
TGAAAATTCTAAATACCCAAATCATGTATTTAAATTGAAAAAGGCATTATATGGATTGAAACAGGTACCTATGGTTTGGTATGAGAGATTGAAACAGGTACCTGCCTACTTGGAAGATCATTTGAAAAAGGAAGTGTGGATAACCAACTCTTTTTAAAGAAATTTGAAAAGGATATACTCATTATACAAATTCATGTTGATGACATCATCTTTGGATCTTCAAATAAAAATCTTTGTGATGATTTTTCTAAAATAATGAGTAGTGAATTTGAAATGAGTTTAATGGGAGATTTAAGTTACTTTCTAGGCTTTAGTATTAAGCAAATTGAGGAGGGTACATTTCTTAATCAGTCAAAGTATGTTTAGGACATCCTCAAAAAGTATGAAATGTATAATGCTAAATCTGTTAGTACACCTATGAGTTCCTCAGTTCAGTTCGATAAAGACACTAAGGGAAAATATGTTGATCAAAAGAAATTTAGAGGGACAACTGGATCTTTGCTTTACTTGACAGCTAGTCGGCCCGATATCATGTTTAGTGTTTGTTTGTGTGTTAGATTTCAATCAGATCCAAAAGAATCACAAAATTCCAGTTTATTAGAAATTCTTTAGTTTTATAGTGTAGTAGACAACAAAATGGATAAGGTTATTTTTAATATTATATTCGTACATACGAACCTTTAGTTTGTCCGGATGAACGTTTAGCGATTCGATGTGGGGGACGGGTTGAACTGCCATTAAAACGATCTTAAATTATGATCATTTAGAATGAACACCTGTTCGTCTGTACGATTGTTTGGTCAAAAGTCTATACGAATTGATGCATCGTTACTTGTGTGATTACAAAAGCTATTTCTTTTTGGACTCATTCATTCATCCATATGAAAGTTTTTCGTACGGGATGAACTAAATTTTGCATGATATGAATGTTATTTTGTCTGTAGAATAGTCGTATTTCATTATATTGACAGGCTTTGAACTTAATAGTCATCACTCACATATCCCTTTAGACCCCTTTTTTCTTTTAGATCTTATCCATGGCAAGCTCAAGCAAACGACAAAAGGTTCTAGCTAAGGGTACACCCAAGAACTCAAAGTGATAATTTTCTCTCCAAAGCCAACGAAGAGTCATTTCCTAGATTTTCCCCTGCTAAGATCACCCCTTCTAGAGTTCTTATTCAAAAACAACTGACCTTTCAGGTAATGAACTTGTTTGCTTCTACTCAATTTGGTCTTATTCTCACACTAGTCCACTTCTACAATAAAGAGACATTTCACTACTTCCTAGCAAACATGTCTTTCAATTTTGACCATTCTGTGATTAGGTCATATGTTTTTAAAAAGAAAGTAAAAATTATAAAGTCAGACTTAGGAATTTTTCTGAACTTAAGGACTGAATGGATTAGAGCCCATACCTTGACCACTACTTCTAATTTTGACTGGACTAAAATTAATCAAGTGATTAGAGGAATTATATTTAAGGAGCATATACCTAAAGTGTCCTCTCTTGTTTGCATTGCTTGTATCATCCAGCATGTTCTTTGAACTTTCATAATTCCTAAAGCTGGTGATAGAGTCAACATTAATCCTCTTCTTTCTATAGTAACCTACTTGATTATGACTAACGAACCAATAGATGAAGCCCAACTAATCCTTGACTATCTTTATGGACTTTCTAAAATTGGTCATGTTGCTTATAAAGAAAGAAGAACATTGCCTTAGGACATCTTGTTGCATACATTTTGGAGAAGAAGTATGAATTGGTTCATCCAGTTCAAGATTTTGAAGAACCTCTCTACTACAATGATGAATCTTTTAGAGCAATCTTCAATAAAGATGAACCACGTAAAACACATGTTATTAGTGATTCAGAGGAGGAACTTGAACCTACACCTACTAGTGAACCAAATTACCAAGATTTGGTTTAGAGATTTGATTGTTTAGAGTCTCATTTTGATCAAAGATTTGATCAAATTGAAACTCACATATAGCAGCAGAAAGTTCAATACAATCAAGACATGGGATATATGCGAGAACAAATAAATGATATAAGTTTAAATATGCTTATGATAAGCAGTTATTTTAATTTCTTCAGTATTATGCCTCCTCCTCCTCTAGATCAGGGCCCATCAGAGTGATTCATGTACTTGCTTATGATCTTCTTTAGTTGATGTGATTGTACTTTAATAGTTTGTGATGTGGTATGTTTTAGTTATGTGTTAGTTTTCATTTATGTTTTAGCATTTATGTTTTATGATGTATTGATATCATTTCTTAAAATTGTAATATTCATTATCATGATATCAATATAAGTTATCTTGTTTTGGTTTTAATTTTGTGTTGAAATGTATGTTAGACTATATGAAAATCTCTAAAATTTTTTGATCTTAAGAGTGCTTTACCTTGAAGTACAATACAAAATTAAATTTATTAAAAAAATCAAAATTTTTTAAATTTAAGTTTTGCTTATAACTTGATATAATTAAGAATGTCAATTTCATGCCTCTTATTAGACTACATTAATGTTTAATATTATTATTGTAATTGTGATATTTTCTTATTTTGTATTTCACTTATCAATAAATATTGCTGTACTTAGAAAAATTTGAATTTTTTTTTACTAATTTTAGAAAGATTAAAATTACTCTTGAAAAATGTACAAATGTACAAAAATCAAAAGGAATGCGCAATGGTTTGCAATTTGAAAAAGAGGCACAAAATAAGACCACAAGTAAAAAGATGCATAAAATGTGCCATAAACTATGGAAAGTGATGCGCAAAGCGCCACATGTGGTAGTTAATTCTTTCCATAATCTTTCAATCTCTTAATTCAAATTGATCTTCCGTACATTTTTATTTCTTATTGAAATTTGAAATATACAAATTTTATATTCATCATTTATGCAATGATATTCTTTATCTCAGTGTCTAAATTGATTCATGTTTTTGATATATCTTTTTTTTTTATAAAAGTTATATCACTTCTTAAATTCTACGAATCATTTTTATTTACCTAATGATTTGATTTTATTTGTAAAATTTATTTCAATAACTTTCAATGATCAATTATCAAAGGATTATCATATGACTACTTACATTTATGTTCTTTTTCTTCTTCTCTTTTTGCTGTTGACAAAAAGGGGGGAAAATAATGTTTGTATTATTTTCTGTTATCGTATTATTTTTATATGTTTGTATTATTTTCTGTTATCGTATTTTTTATGTATCGTATTTAAAAAAAAATAAAAAAAGAAAAGAAAAGAGAGATACATTTATTGTGCAGTGCCTCCTTATTTTCATACGTTCATCAATTCAGGGGGAGTTTAGGAGATTCTTAGAATTTAAAAATTATACAAACAATAATTGTTTTGCCATCATCAAAAAGGGGGAGATTGTAAATAGAGTTGCTATTTGCATGTTTTATCTTCTTGCAACTTGTATAGTTTTGATGATTCCAAATATTATTATTTTAAGTTTTGTTTTTCTCTTAACACTTTTTGAAAAAATTATTTTTGCTTGCATGTGGACTAACCTTTCAGGATAATTAAACTCCAAACTAATGAAGACTTTGAATGAACATTCAGCATGAGATAGTTTATAAAGTTAAATTTGTAATTTTTATTGTAATTGAGTTTGAGAAAATATGAGTTTAATTGAATAAGCTTAACACACACACACTTGGGGAGATCTTTAAAAATCACACTGATCGTACGGGACGAACCTTGTTCGTATAGGACGACAAGTCAGTTAATCCCCTGGAAGAGCAATGGAATGAATAGGAAGTGAGAAAATTTTTCTAAGTCCTGATCGTCGAGACAAATTTCTTAATTCATCCCGAGACGATCTACTCTGGATTCTTACTTTATGCTGAATAGTCCAGACGATTCATCCTGTTCGTGCCAGGATGAAATGCTCTATGGAAAATTTTCTTCCAGTCAAAATCCTATTCATCCCAGGACTAAATGCTCTCTGGAAAATTTTTGTCCAGACGAGCTCTTATTAGTCCTAGGATGAAATGCTCTCTCGAAAATTTTTGTCTAAACGAAATTCTATTCGTCCCAGGATGAAATGCTCTCTGAAAAAATTTCATCCAGACAAACCCTTATTAGTCCCAGGATGAAATTCTCTCTGAAAAATTTCATCCAGACAAACTCCCATTCATCCCATGATAAAATGCTCTATCTTTTGAAATTTTGGTAACTTCCTACTGTTTGTTGAAACCAACGCATGAAATAACTATTTATACCGGATGAACATAGTTTGTACGGGACAATGATTGCGTACGAAGTTAGTTCGTTCCTATATACATTGGGTTCGTATGCAACTAATTTAAGTAGATTCGTAAGGGACGATCTGACGATCGTACGAGATGATCCACTATGTACAGACTTGAAAATCAGCAGCCTTTGGACAGATTTTTGTGTCTTTCCTATATAAAGTCCAAATAAAACTATCTCTTAATCTTTTTGCCAACTGATCTTCATGCCAATTGAAGGGAGAGTCAAGGAGAGAGTCTGAGAGAGTGTTTGAAGGAGGATTCTTACTACTTGAGCGTGAAGGATATACTCGAAACTCAAAGGTAAGAGTCTCCACTTATGGTTTGTGATTATTTCACTCTTTTCTCTCTTCCTTCTAGATTTCTTGTGAGAAGATTTGTCAAGGAGATTTGGTTCTCTGCCAACACTTAGAGAGTGTGAACAGCCGAAGGGTTCTCTGCCTATACATGGAGATTATGAAAGGACGAAGGGTTCTCTACCCACACTTAGAGAGTGTGAAAGGATGAAGGATTCTTTGCCTACACCGAGAGAGTGTGAAAGGATGAAGGGTTCTCTACCCACACTTGGAGAGTGTAAAAGGATAAAGGGTTCTCTGCCTACATTAAGAGAGTGTGAAAGGACGAAAGGTTCTTTGCCCACACTTGGAGAGTGTGAAAGGACAAAGGATTCTCTACCCACACTTGGAGAGTGTGAAAGGATGAAGGGTTCTCTGCCTACACTAGGAGAGTGTGAAAGGATGAACGGTTCTCTGGCAACACTTGGAGAGTGTAAAAGGATGATGGTTCTTTGCTGCATCAGATAGTTATGAAAGAGTGTTTTGTAAAGGCTTCTCCGCCTTGCTGTGGGTGCAAAATGAGAGTCACTAGTGGTATTAGTGCAATACTCGGAGGGTGTCTCCGGGGAGTGATGTAGGTCGTGTTTAACTGAACTACTATAAAGCTTGTGTCTTTTATTTTTTCTGTTGCTTTTGTTTTTATTGTTTTAACTTGTGGTTGAAAAATGTTTTCTATAAGATTCACTAAAGTTATTTTTGGTATAAAATATTTTTAAAAGAGGGATAAATTTTTAATTACCAATTTACCCCCCTCTTGGTTAGTCGCTGGGACATAAGCTTAGGTTTAACAACCTAATTCATATTGAACAAGTTTCAATAGATGGGACAGAGAATCTTGAAGGAAATGGTGAGACAGAGATTGTTAAACCTTTTCTAGTTACAAAGGTGAATAGAGAAGGCTATTCTCCTAAGGCCTGTGATGAAAAGGAGAAAGAAGATTTCAGTGAAGGTGGTTAATCCAACATCAAGATTAAGCTAGCCAAGGAGCTTAGAATTCTTTGCCCTATTAAACTATTACCGAGAGGAAGGAAATTGGAAAATGACTTGAAGGAAAAAAGGGAAGTTATTCCCTTTTTGCCCCATAAATGGCTTCGATTATGTTTTGGAATTATAGAGGTGCTAGGAAAAAAGAGGCTTCTCTATATTTGAAGGAGATGGTGAAAGAAAATAATGTGTTTTTTGTGGGGCTTTTAGAAACAAAATCCTCAAACTTTAGCAATCCTGAAATTTACAGCCTTTTTGGGAATGAATGGGACTTTGTTCAAGTTCCTGGTGTTGGT
Source organism: Dendrobium catenatum (assembly GCF_001605985.2). NCBI lineage: Eukaryota > Viridiplantae > Streptophyta > Magnoliopsida > Asparagales > Orchidaceae > Dendrobium > Dendrobium catenatum. The sequence goes on along the minus strand of NW_021318576.1, from coordinate 1,769,946 downwards.
TTATTTGGAGGGATTTTGATATTATGGAAGTTCAAGCTAGCTTCCTTTAATTTCTTATTCTCTTCAAATCAAGCTGTTATAGGTGATCTTGAAATCATGAAGATCGGGAAGTGGAGAATAGCCACGGTTTATGGTGGTAGAGAAGTGGTTCATAGAAGGATTCTGTGGGATAACCTGGAGGAGTTTGGTCTAACAGAAATCCCCTTATCATTGAAGGTGATTTTAATTGTATTTTATCAAAGAAGATAAAAGAGGAGGAAGACCATTTTGGTTTTCTCAAGGAGCTAGAGAAATGAGCTCATTCTTAACAAGATGTGACCTTCATGAGGTAAATATTATTGGACCAAGATTCACTTGGTGCAATAACAAAAATAACATAGCTAGAATCTTGGAGAGGTTGGATAGATGCTATGTGAATCCTTTTTCTTTGAAGTTCAATCGGATGTTAGTGAGGCATTTGACAAGGGTTGCATCAGACCATTATCCTATAATATTGAATTTCTTGGATGTTAATTTTCTAGCTGACAAAATCCTAAGGTTTGAGGATGTTTGGGCTTCATACCCAGCATTAGTTGGAGTGGTTAAAGCAGCTTGGTCCAAGAAGACTAGTGGAGACAATGCTCAAGTTTTGAATCTTAAATTTTGAAGAACTATGAAGGCGCTGTTTTGATGGAGTAGAGCTAAATTTAAACAGTTTGAACAGCAAAAAGCATTCTTGAAATCCAAAATTTTGGAGTTACGGACTAAAGAGGCAGAGATTGGATGGCTGACTGAGGAGGAAGTCTTTATTCTTCAATCACATGTTGGAGATTTAAATACAGTTTTGGCAAGGATGAAAAATTGGTGGAAGCAAAGAGCAAAGATAAGGTGGATGAAGGAGATTGACACTATCTCTAGCTTCTTCCACTCATTTGCATCAAAAAGGAAGAACTCAAACTGCATTTATAAATTAAGAATGAAGATGGGATAGTTACTGAGGATCAAAAGATTATTTATGAAGTTTTTCTAAAATTTTTCAGTAAGAAATGGAATAGAAGAGAAGGATATCTGGATGGCTGGCCTTGTCCCAATAGAATGATTGATGAGGAGGATAAAAAATGTTTAATCATAGAGCTTTCTATGGAAGAACTGGAGAAGGTTGTATTATATACAAATGATAGCATTGCACCTGGAAATGATGAAGTCACATACTCCTTCATGAAATCATAATGGAATATAATCAAGAATGATTGTTGGTGTGCGATTAACCAGTCCTTTAAATTGGGAAGAATGAATGTTGAATGGAAAGATACACTTCTGGTTCTCATTCCAAAGGTGGTGGTACCTACAATACTGAGTCATTATAGACCAATAAGTTTATGTAAGTCTATTTACAAGGTGGTAGCTAGAATTTTATTGAATAGAATGAAGATCATGATTCAAAAAATGGTGTCGGTGGAGCAAGCTGTTTTTATCAACGGAAGAGCAATGGGGGATCATATTCTAGCGTTACAAGAGGTTATTCAAAAATTCAAAAGTTCAAAATCTTCAAAAGGTTTGGTTTTTTTTAAAGTTGATTTGGAACAAGCATATGATAGCATGAGTTGGAATACCCTTAAAGGTGTTTTAAAATACTTTGGGTTTCCGGAGATATTATCTAGATGGATCATGGAATGTGTAGAATTTCCTAAATTTTATTTATCTTATTAATAGTAGTATTTCTAGTTGGATTCATTCAGAGAGTGGATTGACAAGGGAGCCCTCTATCACCCTATCTATTAATTTTATGTGCTCAGCTGTTTACAAATCGGTTCAATCTAAATAAGGCAGCAACGGGTATCCAAATTGGAAGGAATTTGCCAAAGATATCTCATCTTTTATATGCAGACGACATCATTATCTTCTCACATGCTAATGTTAAAGAAGTTAGTGAAGTCAAAGAGGTAATTTCAGATTTCTGTAGCTGGATAGGGTAGAAAATCAATGCTAAAAAATCTATTATGTTATTTGGTAGACATGTTAAAAGAAGGAAGAGAAAAGTTGTTGAAAAAATAATGGGATTTAAAGTGGTTAAAGAATTCATGTATCTGGGAGTTAATTTGGCATTGAGAAGGTTAAAAGCTGCAATTTTTTTTTCATTGTGGAGAAAGCTATGAAGCTCACGGCAGTGTGGGCTAGCAAACATCTTTCTCCTACAGGTAAAATGTTGCTAATCAAAACAATTATGCTCTCTATCTCAAAATTTTATTGCACTTATTCATTAGTTCCTAAGAGCATTATAAAAGATTTTGAAAGACTTTGCCATCAGTTTATTTGGAGTAAACAAGATGGGGAGTTGGGTTTGCATTATGTTAGCTGGAACAAATTGTGCAAACCAATGGACCAAGGTGGAAGAGGTATTCGATCTTGTGTAAATGGTGTGGCTGCTTTAAGGTAAAAGTTAGCATGGAGAGTTATTCAGGAGAAAGAGTCTTTGCTGTTTTAAATGTTAAACCATAAATATGGAAAGTGGCAGGAGGATTCTTTGACAACTGCTGTAACTTCATCTACATGTAAAATTTTATCCAGTGGGAAAAAGGCTTTAAAATTAGTAGTAAAGTGGGAAGTTACAAATGGTTGTCTTATCAGCATCATGGATGATATTAGGATTCTGGATAGAAAACTGAGCTCATGGCCAACATATGTTTTAGTCCAAGATGTAGAAGAGGAAACAATGGAATGCTTAATTGCAAATGGTAAATGGAATGAAATGAAACTTAAAAAGCTATTTGGGAAGGATCTTAGAAAAATCCTTATGAAGATAGGAATTCATTTGGATCGAGATAATGACAACTTAGAGCTTATCCACTAGCATTCGGGTTGTTCAATTTCTTCACTGATTTACATGAATTTAGTAATGCAAGAGCAAGAATGTATGTTCTGGAGACGGTTGAAAAAAGCCAGATTGAGATCACGGGTTGAAGTCTTTTGGTGGAGGCTATTCAACAATGCATTACCTACTTATGACTTTTTGCATGAGAGAAGACTCTAGGAGAACTTCAGCTTTCCAAGGGGTTATGGTCATATAGAAGATGTTAATCATATCACGGTAACCTGTAATAAATTCAAGGATGTTATTCACAGCCTGAATAAATGTGTATTTCAATTCAGGTACTTTGATTCATTTCAATCTTGCTGGAGGTGGATCTAAGAAATTCAAAGCAAAATACTGCAATTCATTATATCTAACTTGTAAATCCAGAAATAAATTAATCCATGGGGAAAATGAAGATTTTTTGGTGTTCTTAGCTACTTATGCAGTTAGTATGGCCTCCATTTCCTTTATGGCTGAAGGAAAAATGGGACACTAGGGTACGAATCAGTCTTCAATACTATCAAATACTTGGTATCCTCCACCTCCCAATTGGATAAAGATTAATGTAGATATTTCCTTATTAAAAAATTATAAGGCCGATATTGGTGGTATTGTCTGAGATAGTAAAGGAAGATTGCTTTTGGCATATGGTCATTCTTGTATGCATTGGGACATTGCTTCTCTTGAGCTTTTCTCGGTTCAATTCATAAGGGAGATCAAGAAGGATTGTTTACAAGATTATCAAGGAATTATTATAGAGGGAGAAAACTATAATGTTATCAAATATTTACAAGGCTTGGAAGGTAAGTGGAAAGATGATCTTTTATTGTTAAAGGATCATATGTTTATTTTTTTTTAATTGGGTAAATAGAGAATGTAATAAGCTATCAAATCTATGTGCTAGCTATGCCATTTGAAATAATTTTTGTTGGGAGGATTTATCCTCTAATAAGATTCCTTCCTTGTTATGTAATTTGTTAAAGGAGGAATCTAGAGTATCTAATAATTTGTAATATGTTTACTTTGGTTATTAAAATTCAGCCTTCTGCTTCTTGAAAAAAAAAAGAAACATCAACTTTTGAGAAAACTTTAATACCATCCATAGAGGAAGTCCCTATTTTATAACTTAAGGCTTTACCTTGTAATTTTAAGTATGCTTTTTGGGTAATAACTATAATCTTCCTGTAATTATTTTATTTAATTTAAAAAAAACATCAAAAAAGTGAATTGATTAGGGTGTTGATTAATTTTAAAAGAGTTTTTGGGTGGACAATTACTGACATTAAGGGGATTAGTCCTTCAATTTGGATGCATTGAATTTTAAAGAAAGCTAATTCAATACTAAAACTAACCCTCAAAGAAGAATTAACCCTTCTATGAAAGTGGTTAAAAAGAAGATTTTTAAATGAATGGATTTTGTGATTATTTATCTTATTTCAAATAGTTCTTAGGTTAGTCATATTCAATGTATTCCTAAAAAAGGGGATTGAGTGTTATGACAACTGAACACATTGAAGTTATATCAACTAGAACTATTTCAAAATGGAGGATTTTCATAGATTTTAGGAAATTAAATACCTTTTCTTGATGAAATGCTAGATAGGTTGGCATGGCATTCATTTTATTATTTTCTAGATGGATATTCAGGATATCATCAAATTCCTATTGCAGTTGAAGATCATGATAAAACTACTTTCACTGGTCCTTATAGAACTTTTTCTTTCAAGAGATTGCCTTTTGGTTTTGTAATACTTATGCTATTTTTCAAAGATGTATGATGTGTTATAAATTTGGATTCTATGATTATAATTTTGATGATAACAAAAAATCTTGGCATTCCTGGTGCTCTACTATTGTTACTACTACACATCTATTTTGGTTGCCCTACCTACCAACCTTTAAGTCCACAAAGTCAATTGTAATTCAAGCCAGCTCAAGATTGGGTAAAATAGGACTGAGTTAGTCTATAAATATAATTCCAATGGTTTTTATTTTTTTTAAGTCAACTATAATAAGATGGATCCTAATACTAAGTAACCTTGCACACACACACTTAGAAGGAAAATTTTATAAGTTTAAGAGTTTTTCTATTTTTGATCATATCATACAAGACAATCCAAAATTATCTTATACTATCATTTAAAAATAAAAACCCTAATTAGGGCATCTGTGTCAAGTCATCCAAATTAATCCAATTATCCTAGATAATATTCTCAGCATCTTGTATGATATGCTTAAATAAAAATACTCAGTCGCCAAACTCATTTATGCAAGATTTGATTTTTTAGAAATCATATAGGATGATCCCATATCATCCTGGATGATTCATTACAATCATGTCTAAATTAGTTAGGTTATTAAGAAAAGTAATTAAGGTTAGATTGATCAATCATATCATTCTAGATGATCGTAAGATAATCTTAGATGATTAGTAAGAAAAATCTTATTCTTCTCTTGAGTCACGTGGACATCCCAATCTATTTACTAGATGATCAGTTATAATTCTTAATCATCCAGATATTTCTAATTAAGGTTACTTGATAATCACTGCTTTTGAACTAATCATACAGGATGATCTAAGCATCATCCTAGACGATCAGTTATATTTCTTCAACATCTAACATGAATCTCTTGGACGTCCTGAATTCTATGCTAGATGATATGTACGATTTTGAACTAATCATACAGGATGATGTCCTCATCATCCTAGATGATCAAAATAAATAATCTATTCTAATTGTCCAGAATACCCAAATCATCTTGGTTGGAAGGGTTAAAATATATTGATTGTATAGGATAATCTATCGATCATCCTGGATGAACTTTAATGGTAAGTTAAAAATTAGGATAATTTTTAAGGCCTTATTTATAAGATCTGTTATTTGTTAATAAGAGTATCTTTTACTTTTGTCATAATCTGAGAGAGCTTAGAGAAGGAGAGGGAGAGCACGGGAGAGAGAGAGAGAGAGAATCTTGTGAGGGGGAGTTTGTGAGGTGTTCACAAAGGTTGCTCAAAGTAAGGATTTGAGTCATCTTCTCCATACATTATCCATGGCTCTTTGGTGGCTCTAGGTAGGTCTTTATCAGCATTAAATCAAGGTTCTCTACTTGCTCTAGGAGGAAGCAAAAGTAGTCTGAATTCTCTGCCTCACCAGGGTCTATGAAAAGGTGTTTATAAAGGCTTCTCCGTCCTGCTGTGAGAGCAAAATGAGAGTCACTATATTTTAGTGCAATACCTGAAAAGGCTCTGGGGAGTGGACGTAGGTCAAGTTGACCAAACCACTATAAAATTGGTGTGTTTTTTCCATGTTATTCTTGCACCCTTTTTTTTGCATTTTAATTTCTATGGTTGATTATGTTTTCCTTAAAATATTCAAAAAGTTTTCAGAAGGAGTTTACTTTTTGTTTAAGATTTTTTTTTTAAAACTACCAATTCACCCCCATTTTGGTTAGCCTTGTGCTAATTTAGAAGGGCTTAACAACCCTAACGAACTTAAATGATGTCTTTCTTTCTTGCTACAAATCTAGATCCAAGTACTATGATTTTGATGATTACTAATATTATTATTATTTTTACCACTACTTTTATTGTACATCTATTTTGTTTGCCCTACTTACTAACCTTTTAAGTCCATAAGATCACTTGCAATAAAAATCAGCTCAAGATTGAGTAGACTAGGGTGGAATATATAACTTCAATTTTAATATGCCTTTTACTTTTCTTGAGTCTAGTCATGTATCTGGTGGACCCCAAGCTAAGTAACCTAGCAAACACACATCAAGGGGAGAAATTTGGTGAGTTAGAGAATTCCCTATTTTTGACTAAATTGTCTAAGATAATTTTAAATTATACTAGATAATTAGTTAAACCCTAATTAAGGCATCTAGTTTTATGTGTGGTTAAACTAATCGTATTGGATGATCCCTATAATCCAGGATGATCAGTTCAGATAGTGAAAATGGCTACCAAACATAATTTAGTAAATATTTTTAATTTTTAAATTTTGTGCTAACCTACAGGATGCTATAGATCATTTAGATGATTCTAGACAATCATTTCTAAATTAATCACATAATTAGGAGAACATTTATGGTAAAACATAATTGATATGATAGTATATGATAATCATCTTGGATACTAGGAACCTCCTTGGTATGATAAAGGACCACCACCTATCATACCAAATGAATACCATAATTTTTAAACAAATCATCCATGATGATATACCCATATCATACTAGATGACAGATAAGTGCATGGGATGATATGGCATCGTCAGGCATCATTCTAGATAAATTTCAATAGTTTATACTCATCATCTAAGATGATTTACAAATTGTTTCGGATGATCAGCCTATTTCTTTTGAACTAATCTTACAGGGAAATATAAGTAGTCCTGGCTTTTTTTTTTTTTTTGAGAAAATGCAATTTTGCATTAATTAAAAAAGAAAGTACAACCTAATACAAACTAGTTAGAAGAAGCTAATGGTTCCTTTTTAATATAAAAAGGAACCTTATTGAAAATAAATTTGATAATATAAACTTATTATAAATGATTTGAAACACACTATTTCCTATTTTGAAACTGTTGAAATGCAGGGGATACCAAAGAATTAAAAAACCCGAGGGTTGATTAGTATCCCAGGGTTCCCATCCAGTTGGAGAATAAGACTTAGTAATGATCCCATAATCAATTATAAGAAGTCTAAAAAAACAAATTTGAAGAAAAAAGAAGCAACAAAATCTAAAAAGAAAATTACATTTTATCAAAGAAATCCAAAAATCACTTAAGAATATCATAGAAAGATATTCCATAAGCTTTTCCCAATATCGAAAGTCAGGAATCAATGAAAGCATAACTCAAAACCTTTTGATAATTTGCTCCATCTTCAAGTATCTCTCCACTTTGATGTTGTCAACTGGATAACTATCAATCATATTTCATTAGATAAAAGAGAAGAAGAACCCCCTGACACCATTCTTCACTTTGAGTTCAGACATCTTCCTTCTAGGTAGCTCTTTCACCGGTCCTAATGCTTGTAGTTCTTTGAACAAAATGTGCTTAGATCCCGGGGACTTACTCTCTTTGACAACTTTTTGAAGAGAAGATTTCTTAAAATTCAAATTAATTTCCGATAATGGAGAAGAATTTCTTAATAAGTCTATACCATTTTTTATTTCAGGTTTAGAAGCTGAAATAAATTCAGTATAATTGCTGGAAGCAGCTGCCATTATTTCCTTTTGAGAATCTGAATTGTTGAAAACGAATTCTAGTTTGTTAGATTCCTGAAATCCAGCAACCTGATCAGAAGTAATTGCAGCCTTAGAAGGAGTCAAAACTGAAATTTGCTCCTTTCAGAATTAGCATGATGGAAGGTTGGATGTTCACCTCATTGTCTAACTTCCTTACCATCTTCTTCCTTATTTTCATCAACAACTTTAGTTTTGAAATGAATTTCAAAAACAATAGAATCTGAATTCCCGTCTCCTTCAACATCTACCATGGCAACCCAATCATTTTTTGGTTTATCCATGGTTGAAACATTTTTTAAAAAAATTTCTCTGGAATAAATCTTCTCTTATTCTTGAACTTCACATGCATCCAAGGTCCCAAAGAATTATCAGATTGAATGAGAGGAACCTCTTTAACAATAGGGTTATGATTCTGAGTTAAATTAGGACACACATAATCAATATGATCGATTTTCCCACATTTGAAGCAAAAAGAAGATAGATTTTCATATTCGAACTTTTGAAAAAATCTACCATGAATCCCTTCCACCCAAATTCCAGTAGGGAGTTTAGATTTCAAATTAACTCGGATGCAAGCTCTAGCAAACTCTCTTCTTCCCCATCTAAACATATTATCATCCAATAAAAGAGGAGTTCCAATTTTTGAAACAATTCTAGTGATATTGGATTCATCCCAACAATGTAAGGGAAAATGAGGAAGACGAACCCAAATTGGAGAAGAAATTCCATTCAAAAAATAAGGAGAGAAGGTTGGAGACCAAATGTCTAAGCCAACCACAAATCCCCCTACAAGCCAAGGCCTCCCATTAAGGACTTTTTCCATGGCTTCATGAGTTTGAAATGAACAAAGAAGCCAATCTAGACCAAGCAATGTAATATGAAAACCTCCAAATTTTGACCATTGCTTTCTTAATTCAAAAGAACACTTAGACAAAGGGTAATCTTTCCTAAGAATTTTAACAACCAAGGAATTGTTCAAAATTTGAACATTAGACTTTTCCTTATCCTTGTCAAGAAAGACAACATTTTCATCTCTAATATCATCTTTTATTTCACAAGGATTTATTTTAATGTGAGGTTTTTTAATCCACACATTTGGGGTATCCAATTTTGAAGAAGTAATAGGATCCTTCTTCAAAATTTCAGCAAAACTTCCTCCAGATGAAGATGCTTCCTTATCATTTGCTCCAGCAATGATAACCGACCAAGTCTTTGGCCTATCATTCAAAAAGGAAACGATTTCCTTACCTTTGCCATAAATCGGCAATGGCTTCTTCATAGCATTTAGACCTCCTTCTTTTATGACTAAAGGAGATTCCAAAAACCGAAAGGATGAATTTCGTTTGAAAGAGAATCTACCGTTTGAATCCAACATGATTGGACTCACGGTAGAAAGCCGGTTTTTGGTGTTTTGGTCATCCTTGGATGACCGACCACCTTCCCCCATCTCCAACAATGAAACCCAAAATCTTTAAGAAATTTTCTTCCAAATTCTTCCTTGATTTGTGGAGCTTCTCTCTATTCCCTCTTCTCTCACACCGTCCACTCATATTCGTTCATAATACATAATGGATTGAAATATTCCTTGATAAGTAGTCCTGGATGAAAGGATGATTTTGTACTATTAGTACAGGACAATCTAGATGATCAGTTATGTATAATTGAAAATTAGGACTTCTTTTACAGGCTCTCTATTTAAGCTTTCTAATTGTCTCTTAAAACAATATTTTTCTCAAGAGTTAATCCAAGAGAGAGCTTAAAAAAGGAGGAGGGAGAGATTTAGAGAGAGAGAGAGAGAGAGAGAGAGAGAGAGAGAGAGAGAGAGAGAGAGAGAGAGATCCCTGTGAGGGGGAGTTATGAGGGAATCATAAAGGCTGCTGCACGCAAGGTGTTCATCATCTTCTTGAAGTTGCTTATCTGGTTCCTTGGTGGCTCTGGGGAGATCTTCTTCAGAATTAGATCAAGGTTCTCTTCCTACTCTAGGAGGGAGTAAAAAGATTCTTGGGCTTTTTTCCTTGACCAAGTGGGTGAAAAAGGATTTCTAGGTTCTCTGCCTACTCTAGGAGGGAGTAAAAGGATTCAAGATTCTCTGGCTCTCCATGTTAGTGAAAAGATTTTGTGAGGGATTCTCCGTCATGATATGGGAGCAGAAGAAGAGTCACTTTTGTTTTATGCAATATTTGGAGAGGGAGTCTCCAAGGAGTGGATGTAGGTCAGATTTGATCGAACCACTATAAAATTTGGTGTGTTCTTTTTTTCTTTTTACTTTTATCACTTTTTATTTTCACACTTTTTTGTGATTGAAAAATCTGACTGTATTGTTATCATGAAAGTTATTTTTCTTTTGTCTCAAGGGTTATTATTTTATTTTAAAACATTTAAAAAGATTAAAAAGATTTTTTCTTTTTGTTTAAAAATTTTTAAAACTACCAATTCACCCTCCTCTTAGTTAGCCTCAGGCTAGTTCTTAAGGGTTTTAGAACCCTCACAAACTTTCAAGTGGTATTAGATTCGGATTGATAAGATCAATTTTTAGAAATTTTTTTAATTTAGATCCATGCTAACTTTAGAAATAGAAACACCGTGGAATGATATTCAATTAAAAGACCACCTCTTTTTGGTAATATACTTTTTGATTTTTAGAAAACTCCCATGTCCACCTTTCTATAATTAATTGATTATCGTATATGGATGCATGTTAGGGAAGGTTATTATGCACCTTTTAGATTAGTAAATGGTGTTAAAAGTGAAATTTCTTTTGCTGATTGGACTACTGATTATAGAGATCTAGAACAACTCATTGCTAAGTGTTTAAAATTTTTTTTCTATGCCTTAAAATATGAAGACTATATGTGTGTTTCCATTTGTTCCACTGGAAAAGAAATTTGGGACATATTATGCATAGTATATGAAGGTATAAATGAAGTTAAACAAACTAGACTTAATATTCTTCTACATGATTATAAACTTTTCTTCATCAAACCTAGTGAAGTTATTTCTGAAATTTATACTAGGTTTACACAAATTATTGCATCCTTGTAGTCCTTAGGAAGAGAACTACCAAACTATAAGAAAGTTAACAATATTTTGTGATGTTTACCTTCTTTCTTTGATGTAAAAATTACTGCTATTATCGAATCTAAGGTTTTGAAGGTTTATTCGATTGATAACTTGGATCACTCATTGCTTTTTTTTTTTGAAAATTGCAAATATGCATTAAAACGGAAACAAAAGACTAATTACAATTGATAAAAGGATAACATTCCTACTTGATTAAGTCCAACAAAGAGGACAAAATGTTACCAAAAGAAGAACTACCAAACATAAAACTACCCTCTAACGCCAAAGTAGCACAAAAATCAGCTACTCGATTACATTTCCTATTAACATGATGAAAAATGATTTTATTAAAATCATTAAGGAAGAAACGCTCCTTGATCGGCCAATTCTCCAAATGCCAATCCACCTTCTTCAAAGAATGTTGAATGAATGTAATCACATTAATATTATCACTTTCAATGATAACTCCTTTGCTTTCAAGCATCCACCTTTGTATGAATTCCCTAATTGCAATAATCGCCTCCAATTCAAGTTGAGCAACATCCCAATGTACTGTGTTCTTCCCAAATGCAAGAAGAAATCTCCCTTTACCATATCTGAAAATCCCTCCAATACCAGCCCGATTTGTGGATAGCAAAGACTCATCCACGTTAACCTTGATCCAATCTAGCGGTGGAGGGTACCAAGATATAAGAGACTCCCAAGGGAGGTTAGCACCCCATCTATCTAGATATGGATTAAGCTTCGATGTGGCCTGAGAAATAACATTCACCGTCACCAATGAACTAGACATAACAGCCTTCCCAGGCTTAACCCAATTATGGTTCTTCCAAGGCAGAAAAATTGTTGCACAATACATTCTCACCATGCCAGGATTTCAGGAAGATCTTTTCTTCAATTCTTCTAAACATTCATCAAGAGAATGAAACACAGGAATAGCAAAACCCCATTCTCTTATTATAGAAATAACCTTAATTAAGTACTTACAATGGACCACAATATGCTCATAATTCTTAACCTCTTGACAACCTCTAGCACAAGAGTCATCAGTAGAAAGCCTTCTAAATTTGAGAAAGTGGTTAGTAGGAATAGCAAACTTACTTAAACGCCACCAAAATAGCTCCACCTTATTGTTGAGCTTAAGCTTCTTCAGCCAAATTTAAAAACCACCATCTACTTCCTTGTATCTATTATTCATCACAAACTCATATGCCAATGCTGACATGGAACGACCCGAATATTTGTTCATTTTCTCTATCTTATTCGTCTTCACATTGCTGTCAATATGAACTTGCTTGATTAATAGAACCAATTCTTCATGAAAAAACATTTTTAACTTCATAGCATCCCATGTTCCTTCTTCAAAAATAAGTTGTTGTACCTTCATGTCTTCCAACGCTATGTAATCAATAAAAGTTGGCCAAGCATTAAGACTCTTGTCTAACAGCCAAATGTCACTAAGGAAATTAATTTGGTTACCTCTACCCACCTTCAATTTAATAATATTTTTAAGGTATCTTCGTCCATCTTTCATAATATGCCAGGCACTAGATGAGTTCTTTTTACAAACTCCATCCATGATATCATCCCCATATTTAGCAGTGAGAGTTTGGTGAAGCAGAGAGTTTGGGTTCATGATGTAATTCCAAGCCAACCTCATCTTCAACGTACCACTTTTAATAACAAAAGACTGCATACCCAACCCACCTGCACATCTAGGCTTACAAATCTCATCCCATGCAACATAATGCAAGCCTCTTCCCCCATGAGGCTTGTGCTAAATAAAACTCCTGCACATTTTCTCCATCACATTTTCTCCATCTCATACAGAATTTTCTTAAGAACCATGGAATGTGTAATTACAAAATTGGGCATAGATAGTAAAGAGGTCTTCAAGAGAGTAATTCTACCTCCCAGAGATAATGACTTCTTCCCCCACACATTCAGTCTATCCATTACCTGACTCAAGAGATCCTGGAAATCAGCTAATTTTAATCTCCTAAGAGATATTTTAATACCCAAATACATCCACTCCTTTACAATTTTGAATCCAAGAATTCTAGCCACCATATTTTTTCGGGATCTCCAACTACTTTCCCAAATAAAATTTGGGACTTATTGATGTTCACCCTTAAGCCCGTCCACCTACAAAACTCCTCAATAATTTTCTTCAACAATCTTGCCAACTTCCTAGTTGCTTGTGAAAAAATGAGTACATCATCTACATAAAGAAGATGAGTAATTTTTGGTCCTCTAGAAGATATCTGAATACCCAGCTCTTGTCCCCTTTGCTCCATAGCATTGGACAATAATCAAGAACACATAATGAACAAATATGGGGAGAGTGGACATCCTTGTCGGAATCCACTGCAGGCACTAATCCATTTCAACATCTTTCCATTCAAAATAATAGAAAACCTTACATTCACCACACATTCCATGAGAAAACAAAAAAAAACCGTGGGGAAGCCATACCACTTGAGGATTTGATGTAAAGTATGCCATCCCATGCTATCGTAAGCCTGCTCCATATCAAGCTTTACCGCCATCACACCTTTTTTATTCTTCAAAATTCTAAACTTTTTAAAGATCTCTTGAGCCAAGATACAATGTTCAGACATTGATCTTCCTGGAATGAAAGCCATATGTTCCTCAGAAATCATCTTAGGCATGAATTTTTTCAGCCTATTTACCAACAGAATAGCTACAATCTTATACGTAGTTTGACATAGGCTAATAGGCCTATAGTTATAAGGTACACACAGTTTGTTCACTTTGGGGATTAATACAATCAAAGTATCTTTCCATTCCTTGTGCATACTACCAGTATTAAAAAACTTACTGATAGCCTTCCAAGTAGTTTCACCAACTACATTCCAATAGCACTTAAAAAATGAGGAAGTCACACCATCAACCACAAGTGACTTATTATGACCCTACTGGAAAACTGCCTCCTTATAATCTTCCAGAAGAAATTCAGCCTCCAAAGCCTTCTTATCCAACATATTCAACTTCTGTGAACAGGAAACCTCTGGCCATTCCGCCAAATGACATTCTCTGTATCTCCATTTTTCTTCAAAAAACTGAAGAAAAACTTGCTCTATTTGCTCTTCTTCCTCCACCAATTGATTACGCTCATCCTTGATTTATTTTATCAATTTTACATTTCTCCTAGCAGATGCATAATTATGAAAAAACTTTGAATTTGTATCACCTTCCTCTTGCCATCTTGCCTTAGCCCTTCGATTCCAACAAGTAGAGAGTCTTCTAAGAATTTCGCGCACCTTACTCCTAAGAAGAAACAACTCATCAACAGAAAATTCTTAAGCCGAAGCCTCCTTAATTTAAAATTCCAGAATTTGTTTTTTCAAATTATCTTTCAATTTGCAGAAATTCTTGCATTTATTTCTATTCCAAAAGAAGAAAGCTTTCAATGTCCTCTTGAGCTTTCTATGAAGAACCTCCACCTTATCCTCGAAATCCTACTTCTTCCATGAGTTGTAAACAATATTCCAAGCAGCTGGGTAAGACCTCCAAGTATCTTCAAACTTGAAAATTTTTTCCTTGTTGAGTTACATAGCTTCTAATTTAAATACAATTGGACTATGATCTGACGCCACCCTAGCAAGGTGTCGTGCTTTTCCTGAAGGGACCAAGTGTAAAGATGCTGAATTTAACAAACATCTATCAAGTATTTCCCAGATCCTTGAAGCTCCCTCTTTATTGTTGCACCAAGTAAAATTTTGTCCAATAAAACCTACATCATGAAAATCAGAGTTAGACATAAAATCCTTCATCTCTCTAGGACCTCTAAAGAAGATGAACCTCTTCCCACCCTTCTTCTCTTCCTTATTCAGAATGCAATTAAAGTCCCCCCTCCCACTATAGAGGACCCGTACCCACCATACTTATTTCAAGCAAACTCTAAAGGTTCCTTCTTTCCACACAACAACGACTACCATAAGCAGTGGCCACCTTCCATTAACCCATAGATGGAGTACTAAGGGCCCCAACTATCACTTGAGAAGAGCTCTCCTCCAGCACAAAAGAAACCATCTTCTTGTTCGATACAACCAAAATTCTCGTAGAAGTGCCCATTGCTGGGTGATGGAAGAAATCTCAATCACTCCCAATAAGGCAGTCCACATCCCTTCTATAAATACTACTAAGTTTAGTCTCCATTATCCCAATAAAAAACATATCATGCTCCCTTACAATCTCCCTCAGGTACAGAGAGGCCTCTCTCTTCCTGGCCCCCCTACAATTCCAGAAGATGAAGGACGACATTAAGTCAACAAAGGGAAACCGTCCCCGCTTGCCACATTCCCTTTCCCATCTCTTCTTTTTTTTCCTATTTTCGGGATATAAAGGCCC
Organism: Dendrobium catenatum; assembly: GCF_001605985.2. NCBI lineage: Eukaryota > Viridiplantae > Streptophyta > Magnoliopsida > Asparagales > Orchidaceae > Dendrobium > Dendrobium catenatum. The sequence continues at coordinate 1,754,425 of NW_021318576.1, read as the reverse complement.
CAACGACTTCAATTCCTTGGAAAATTTACATTTAAACATACTGCTATTATGAGCCACAGTAGCCTTTGATTCACCCATAGTTTCTTCAACAGCAACAATTTCCTTTGTTTGCTCAACAGTGAGCTGATTCAACACTTCCCCTTCTTCAATATCATCCATCAACAAATTAAACTTATTTTCTACAGCAATATTCATTTCCATTCCCATATTGCCTTTCACAACATCAGAACATCTACTTATGTCCTCATTGCTTACGAACAAGGAGTGAACCAAAGGCAGCTTGATGCAGTTGAGAAGAAAAAGCAAAAAATAGTAGCCTTAAAGGATAATGATTCTGACATTGATTCTTTTGGTTCTTACAATGATGAAATTACTTTAATAACAAGGTAATTCAAGATCCTCTTAAGAAAAAAGTAAAAGCAATATCAAAAATGGAATAAGGGTAAGAATAATAAGAATTCTAAAGTATTTTCTAATCTTATTTGTTTTGAATGTAGGAAGTCAAGGCATATGATTCCTGATTTTGTAAGTTCAAAAATAAAATGAAAAGGACCCAAAAGGAAAAGGGTGAAGAAAAGCCTAAGTTCAAGAATGATAAGAAAAGGACCCAAAAGGCTTTCTAGGCAAACTTAGCATAAAATTCCTCGAAATAGAAGCAGAAGAGGAGATAACAAACCTATGCTTAATGATTGATGATCATCTTGATCACTCTGCTCAAGTGGAGGCATGTGAGCTTACTTTTGATCAATTACTTGAAGTTTCTAAAAAAATTCATTCTTGGTATAAGAAGCTCAAGAAACTACATGCTAACCTTAAAATTGATTTTTTAACTCTATAGAAAGAGCATAAATGCCTGAGAAAAGATAATTCCACTTTAGATAGCAATCATATGACTTTATTTAATGAATTGAATAAAAAGCATCTTAATTTAACTAACAAGCATGATTCCTTAAAAAATTTACATGTTGAACTAAAAAATGCATATAAGAACTTAGATACTCTTATAATTGAATTCAATATTAGGGAGAATGCTTTGAAAATATAAAAGTTAATTATTAAAAATGCAAAAAAAGTTTTTAAAATCTAAATTAACTACTTTAAAATAAAATAAAAAACTACCTACACTAGAAGAGTTTCGTAATCCATCACATTAACATGCATTATTCAAACTTCGAAAGAGGTACTATAACCTGAATAGACTAGTAAATCCTTTTCTTGGTGTTAGATATTTTCTTGAGGCATGCTAGGACATATCTCCCACATTTGCACCATTTACAGTGAAACAAATTTGGTGTGGAGACCAAAACTTCAAAATTCATAACATAACATGCATGCATTTTATTCTTCTTTCCACAAGATGGTACCCAAACCTATTTGGGTTCCAAAATCTAACATCCGATGATTTTATAAGTGTTCTCTCATAGAAGGAATTGTGTGAGTATGTGGTATATAGATAGTGGATATTCAAGACACATGATTAGAGATTCAAATCAATTCATTTCACTGTAGGCCAGGGTAGGAGGTAAGGTAACACTTGGAGAAAACACCACCAGGACAATGGTACGGTCAAGTATAATTGATAGCTCTAAAAATTTTATCATTGAAAATATTTTATTGGTAGATGGCTTAAAACATAATCTGCTCAGCATAAGCCAGCTTTGTGATGAAGGCTTCAACATCAAAATATTATCTACTAGCTATATAATAAGCTTAAATGACAAAATTGTTTTGTAGGGAAGTATAATCAATAATGTCTACATAATTGATCGAAATTACATTAAATCGGACACTGCCTTTTATTTAAAAACTATTGCAGATGAATCTTGGTTATGGCATAGGATATTTTATCATGCAAGTTTGAAAAATTATAGAAAAAAATCATACAAAAAGACTTAATGAGAGCAATTCCCAAACTAAAGTTTACAAAAGACCAATTGTGTGATGCCTGTTAATTAGAGAAATAAGTCAAATCCTGTTTCCACTCAATCAAAGTTATAAACACTAGCAAACCCTTAGAAGTCAAACATATGAATCACTTTGGACCTATTAGCACTGCAAGCTTAGGAGGAAAAGTCTTTTGGTATGTGATTGCTGATGATTATTTTGAGATTTACTTAGGTTAGATTTCTATCTCATAAAAGTGAATCATTCAAAGAGTTTAAGACTTTTTTCCATTTGGATTTAAAGTAAGCTAGGTTGTTAAATTCTAACCATTCATAATGATTATGGTGGAGAAATTAATAATGAAAAATTTGAATCATTTTGTAAGGAGCAAGGGATAGACCATAACTTTTCAGCTCATAGGACCCCCTTAGCAGAACGAGATAGCTAAAAGAAAAAATAGGACACTAGTAGAAAATGCTAGAGTTATGTTAGTTGAATACTCACTTCCAAAGTACTTTTGGGCAGAGGCAATGAATATAACCTATTTTGTTCTTAATAAGGTGAATGTTAGATCCAAACTAAATACGAAATCCTATAAATTTCAAAGGATAGGACACCCAACCTCTCTCACCTCCATGTCCTTGGTGTTGCAAACCTATTTCATGTCTTATGTTTTGATGATTGACAAACACTATTTCTCTTGGACTACTTGTTGCTTCTAATTTTTCAGGAATCAAAGATCGGACGATCAAGAAGAAGCCAAGTTCAGGATTGCGTAGGTTTAGGGTTAAGTCAG
>NW_021318576.1:1735600-1745646 GCF_001605985.2 Dendrobium catenatum | reverse complement strand
GTGGGGGCTAAAGGAGAGTCACGTTTTGTAGTGCAATACTTGGAGGGTGCCTCCAAGGAGTGGACGTAGGTCGAGTCGACCGAACCACTATAAATTTCTGTGTTCTTTTTCTTGCTTCCGTACTTTTAAATTCCGCATTTATTTTTTGTGGTGTGATTTGGTTTATGCAATTTTCTTTCTTTGTGAAAAGAGTTTTTAAAATACCAATTCACCCCTCCTCTTGGTTAGCTTGGGCGAGTTCTATAGGGCTTAACATCCCTAACGAACTTTCACTTGGATGTAAAGTATTCATTCCAAATAATGGGAAGTCTAAATTAGGAAATTTTGACCCAAAATCTAATGAAGGAGTGTTCTTAGGTTACTCAAGTATTGGAAAATCCTATAAAGCCTTCAATAAAAGAACACTGGTAATTAAGGAGAACACTCATACTATATTTAATGAATCTAATAATTTTAGAGGTCTAGGGTAGAAGAAGAAGAGGTTGTAGAAGTCACCTAAGGATTAGAATCTGTAAATCTAGTGAAAAGGGTATAACATGAAAATACTTTTATTAGAGAATAGAGATATTCTTCAAGTCATCCTAAAAAATTGATTTTAAGAGATCCATATGAACGTGTTAGAATAAGGCAAGGACTTAAAAATACGTTTACCAGTCCTTTATTTTAATGACTGAACCCACCAATCTAATTCAAGCCCTATTTGATAAATTATGTATCCTAGCCATGCAAGAAGAGTTAAATTGATATAAGGAATGATGTTTGGGAGCTTGTTGAAAAACTTGAAAACCAAAGTGTTGTTGAAACAAAATGGGTTTTTGAAAAATAAAATGAATAATTTTGGTGTAGTTATAAGGAATAAGACAAGATTGATGGCTAAGGGATATAATTAAATATAAAGGATTAAGTTTAAAGTAACCTTTTCCCCTATAGGTAGATTGGAAGCCATTGGAGTGCTACTAGCCTTTGCTTATTTTAAGAGATTAAAATTATATCAAATGGATATTAAGAGTGCCTTATTGAATGGGGTGTTAAAGAAAGATGTGTATTATGAATAACCCCTAGGCTTTGAAATTAACAATTTTTTAAAAATATGTTCAAATTAAAAAAGGTATTATATGGACTTAAACAGGCACCTAGTGTATGGTACAAAAGGGTAAGCACATTCCTATGATAAAGAAATTTTGTTAAGGGAAGCATAGACCCACCCTATTCTAAAAAAGGCAAGAGATAAACTACTCATTGTCTAAATTTATGTTGATAATATTCTGTTTGGATTTTCTGATAAAAATCTATGTGATGAATTCTCAAAAATGATGAGTAAGAAATATAAGATGAGTATGTTGGGAGAACTAACTTACTTTTTGGGGTTTAGTATAAGACAGAAGGATGATGGAAATTATCTTTGTCAATCAAAATACATTAAGGACATCCTTAAGAAATATGAAATGGATAAAGCCAAGCTAATAAACACTCCCATGAGTTTCACTATTCAGTTAGATGAGGATTTAAATAAAAAATCTATTATTTAAAAGAAATAAAAAGAAATAATTAGATCACTTCTTTACTTGAATACTAGCAGACTTGATATTATATTTAGTATTTCTCTCTATGTTAAATTTCAGGCTGATTCAAAAGAGTCCCACTTGATAGCTGTTAAAAAATTCTTAGGTATCTCTTAGGAACCCCTAACTTGGGAATATGGTATCCTAGGTATAGCATATCTTTTGAAATCATAGGATATTCTAATTCAGATTTTATGGGATGCCGAGTTGATAAAATAGCACTTCTGGAACGTATCAATTCATAGGATAATTCTTAGTCTCATGGTCTAAAAGAAAATAGATCTTAGTTGTTTTGTCCATTGATGAAGCTGAGAACATATCCTTAGGGAGTTGTGTGTCCCAATTCCTTTGGTTAAAATAATAAATTTTAGATTTAGGATTACATGTAGGCATAATTTTAATTCTATATGGTAATACTAGTGCCATTTACATTTTAAAGAATACAATCCAACACTCTAGGACCAAACATATTGATATAAGGCATTACTTCATCAGGGACCATGTTACTAAAGGAGACAGAGCTACACCATGTAGTCACTAAAAACCAATGTGTTGATATCTTTACAAAACAACTAGAATTTGAAACTTCCAGTATCTTAAGAACCAGATTTGGTGAAATAGATATTAATGCTTGAAATTATTATTTTCTATTGTATGATATTTTTGTTTTTGTTTTATTTTTATGTCTGTTTCTATTTATGTATTTCAGTTTAATGGTTTTTATATAAAAAAAAAATATAGATCACTGGTCACTACTGATATTGAGTGAGTTCTTAAATGACTTCTCTTCTATTCTTTTATTTTTAAAACTTAATAACCAGTGTTTGACTTCCCTAAATTAGTTAAGGGAAGAAACATCGATGATTGTCTCTCTTTTTCTAACTCATTTAGTGGTGTATTGTTCTTTTTGAAGCAAAATTTATTTCAAATTAAAAGTTAAGAGTTTAAAATTGAGATCTTTTTATTTTCTTATAGTAATCTATCTCCTATAAATAATACTCAAAGTCATTAAATCACTTATGAGTTTTCTTAATCAAGTTGTTGCATTTATCATGTATATATGATTCTAATTTGTGGTTTATTCTTTCTTATATTTGAGAGTGAATTTTCTTCTTTTATTTTTGGAAGATAATCTCACAACTGAGAGTCTTTAAAGGTTTTGGAAAAAAAGCAAGCTTGCAAAAAATGAAAAGAGGAATAAAATGAGTCTGAAAGAAAATTGAAAAGATGCGTAATGACTGTCAAATAATTATAAGATACACTAAATTGTATTACAAAACAAAAGATTCACAAAGTGCACCAGATAATTGAAAAAGAGGCACAAAATGAGCCTACCAAGACATAAGCTTCCTTCTCTTTCAAATCTTTAAATCTTAGAAAAATTCATGTGTCATATGATTTCTTTAAATATTTGAATTTTGGAAATTATGATTTTGGTTGATTACTTTGTAATATTATTCTATTAAATTTTTTTTTTTTGTGAAATGAAATTTGAATAGATCACTTTCTTATCTGATTTTTTAAATTAGATTTTTATTTTCAAAAGATTTTAACTGTTAAGGAGTCCAAGCAAGGGTTAACAAGATCGGTTTTCTACCTTTTTCAAATTTCAGCATTATTAATTCATTTATTATAGATTTTTAATCTATTTATAAGGGAAATTCATCATTTATTAAAGTTGATCGATTAAAAAAGTGTCTTTTTATTTAGATTTATGATTAGTTTTTGTTTCATTTTTAAATTATTATTTTTTCATTTTTTTTGAATACTCCTGATCATTCCATTCCATCTCCTAAAAATGTCATTTTTTTACTCATATAATCTAGGTCGATCTACATCACTTGTATGATCTTAATAAAAATTTCAATCATCGCTCACGCTACATCCATCGACCGATTTGAGTTAATTATTAGATATCATACTAGATGATTCTCAATTTGTCTTATATGATCCACATGGAAGAAATGGTTCGGTGATTTGAATGATGTTAGGTTGATACTGTATTGCCCATCATCCTAAACAATCCACATGTTCATCCAATGCGATCAGTTTAATCAAGAATCATAGAGGATGACTCCTCTGGATGATTGCTCGTGTCTAATCATCCTGGGTGATATCATACCATCCTAAACAACATAACCAACCATTTTGATCTATCATATTGGTAAATTAATTCCACATGATTGTCCTGGATGATCGAATAATCATCTTGGATGATCTGGCTAATGTTAAATAAACAACCCAAATCTATTGTTCTCTTCACTCCAATTCCTTACTACTACTCCCTTCTCTTCTAAACTCCGATCCTTTGTAATGGCGGGAGGCAAGCAATCATGATTTCTTATAGGAAGTTCCTCTTATTGTCAAGTTGATCCTAGATTTACTGAGGTAGCTGATGAAGTGCCTACCATAGATATAAGGAGGTTAAAATTACACCCTCCAAAATCATCATTCATGAGGAAATTCACTTTCAAGTATTACCTCTTTTTGCTCACACCACTCTGAATTTCCTTCTTACTCTTGCTAATCCTTTTTGTTTTGAACTACTTCTTGACTTCTTTACAAACTTGCGTATCAATAAAGAGTGTATTATCCTTCTTTCATATATTAATAGGCATCCTATATAAATCAACTATGAAGACCTTCATACTTTTTTATATCTTTCTACTACTGGTGAAAAAGTCCATATTTTAGCTGTAAATCCTGAATTTGGCTGGACCCCTATCAACAATACCCTTAAAGGATCAAATAGTAATTTCATGTTGCCTAGGTTAGCACTCTAATTCATGATGCTTACATCATCCAGCATATACTTCGAAATATTATTATTCCTAAAGCTGGTGATTAACTCAACATCACTCCTATCCTTTCTATTATTACCTATTTCATAATGGTTTAGATAGATTTTAATGCAGCTAATCTTCTAATTCACTATCATTTAAGATGTCTGTTTGTAATAAATCTCATCTTATTAAAGTAAATATTCCTAAATCGTCTGAATCAGTGGATGATGAAGTTATTAAACTTAATTTGGACAAGGAATGTAAAAATATTCAATTACTGCAAAAGTCTCTTGTAGTGAAAGTATTGGGGAAATTTGTTCCTTTTTCTCTTTGTAGTATTGAATTGAGATGTCAATGGAATAAGTTTGGGAGTTTTCATCTTACTTCATTAGGATTAGATTGGATATTGTGTTCTTTCCAATCTTCTAATGCTATGGAAGAAGTGCTAAGTGGAGGACCTTGGTATGTGGGAGGAAATATAATATGTATGGATAAATGGATGCCTCTTTTTTCTCCTTTATCGCTTAAAGGGTTATCATCCCCTATTTGGATTCAATTGCCACATTTTCCTTTGCATTGTTGGGATGAAGTTAACATTACTAAAATTGTTTCAAAGATTGGAGTTCCTATGTTTTTAGATGGAAACATGTTCAAATGGGGACATAGAGAATTTGTGAGAGCTTTTGTTCGCATTAATCTAAATACTAAACTTCCTCATGGTATTTGGATAGAAGGATCATATGGGAAATTCTTTCAAAAAGTGGAGTATGAAAACATTTACTCTTTTTGTTTCAAATGTGGAAAAATAGGCCATAAAGATGATATGTGTCCTGATATTCATGCTAAGATTCATAAGAAGACAAGTTTATTTGATTCTAAGAAGGTTTTGGAGAGTAATATTTCTATTCTTGAAAAAAAGCCTTTGTATGGTCCTTGGATGCATGTGAAATTCAAAAGGAATAGAAGGAACTCAAGAAGTTTGAATAGAAACTTGAATGCTGTAATAAAAAATCAGTTTGAATTCTAACCTTCGGTTGGGATTTTTGAAAAGAAGTCTCAAGCTATTATGCCATCTGCTGAAGTATCCAATAAGTTTAAGTTGTTATCTGAAGTTTTTGCTGAGGAATTGTCTAGATTGGATGAGAATGTACAAAGTAAAAAAAACTAAAATTCAAGAAAAAGATATAGATAATTATGTCACGGCTGAGCAAGGGAGAATTTCTATTTCAGACCAACCTGTGGGATCAATTGCTGAGGATGGAGTTCCTGTTATTTTAGAAGATGGTGAATTTGTTCCAAATGCAGAGAATGGTGAGGATGTTGAAAAAACTGCTGCTTCCTTATCTCTTGAGGGAGGTATTGTTGTATCTAAAATAGCTACAAATAAAGTAGATTTTGTGAAAGAAAATAAGCCTAAAGATGATTTCAGTGGGGAGCTTGTTGAAGACATAGATACAAGTTTTTTAGCTTATGAAAATGGAAAACTTGATGTTGTTCCTCTTTTGGCATGTAAGGAGAGTGTGAAAGATTATGAAGGTTTGATTGAAGGGGAAACGAAGATCCTTTTCCCTTATAAATCTATACATAGTAAGAAAAAGTTGAACAAGGATTCAAATCTGTTTGGGCCTATACAAAGCAGCCATAGAGGAAGAAAATTTAGAGTTCTTGGTGATAGTAATGGAGGCACTTCACCAACTATCTCAAAATAAAGTTTATGAGTGATGAAGATGGTAGGTATCAAAAGGATTGGTATAAGGATTTTTATGGTTTGTCTTTATGAGAATATGGAGATTAATTGATTGGGCTTTAAAAATTCAAGCCTTGGTTAGTGAGAAGATGATGGAGTTAATGGACACCAAACTTTTTGGAGCTGTGAGGATCCGACTTTTTTCATTGATTGTAGTTCAGTGCTTACAATTTATGTATTTTCCTTTGATTAGTTGTTTCATTTTTTGTCCTTTTTGTCTTAGTTTTAAATTAAGCATGAGTTGGTATTTGAATTATAGAAATAGAATAATGAATATTAAGAATCTTTCTATTCCTTATTTTTTACTTAATCGGGAAATCTGGGATACTAATCAACCTTTTGGGTTGTTTAATTTTTTGTATCCCCTCCACCCCAATTGGTTTAAAATGAGGAGTAGAGGATCTTATTTTTATTATGATATTTCCTATTATTCAAATATTCCTTTTTTGCTTAATTTTCTTTTCAATAAGGCTTCCTTTCACAATGTTTTGAAAGGATAGTCATTAGTTTCTTTCTCTTGTAGTTTGTAATAGTTTTTTTAATTTTAAATGAATTTTGAATTCTATCTCTCAAAAAAAAAAAAAAAAAAGCATCATCGTTGACACAATTATTCTTGAATGCTGTATAAATTTCTAAGAAGATGGCAAAGTGCAGGTTAAGATTATCCATAAGGAATTTTTGAACCATCTGAATTATGTTAGATTTCAGCTCAAAGTTATTGGCCTAGATAATTGGTTTATTGATATTATGGTGAATTACATCTATTATCAGATTAGCATACTTTTTAGGAGGTCTAGGATGATCTTGATCTTGAATTGGTTTAATCATATATAAAGCTAGTCTTTTTGAATTTTTTTATTTTTTGTAAGCATCATCTTAATCTCTAAGTCAAACAATAAAGGCTCCTTACTAGATCTAGTACACATAAAATAACAAAGAAAAAATTTAATAACAGATAATAAAATAATATTAATAAGAAAAAAATTATCTTTTTAACATAATTTTTTAAATAAAATAATAAGAAGGATACAAGTAGGACTAAATATGCAACTAGTTCAATAATATAGATCAATTTACAATTCACATGTTAACCTTCCTCTGTAATGGAGCCAAAAACTTGGTGGTGGGCAACGAGGTAATTGATTTGATGTGTGAATAATATATATTGGGTTGAAATATGCTTATATTTTCTTTGATGAGAATCACCCACTAAATATGCAAGTGTACATGTCGATAAAGTAATAAAGTGATTTGAGAGAGTGTCGATCTCATGAGGAATTGTTCTGTTAATATACAAATAAACTAGTACTATTTACTATAGCTACTTTGTTTTGGATATACTATAACTACTTTGTTTATCTTCTTGAATGAAAATTAGGGTTAAGATTATACATCCTATTAAATATCTAGTAGAAAAAAGTACTGGATTAAATAATTTAGGCTAATGACTAAGAATTACGAGAGTTTTCCTAAGTAGACTCTTCTATGTTTTATGTGGATCAAAGCATATGCATCCCTAGATCTCTGTCAAGCTTATAGGGATACGAAGGGAGGTTTATGACCATCTTGCAATTATTATATCTTCATAGAACCTAAAATAATAAGCATCTTAAATTTATGCATGCAGAAGTTTCATATCAATTCTATTAATTATTCAAATATTCCTCTATTGAGGTAATATATCATAATGAATTTTAACTACACATATGGTCATTATATGCATTAAATTAAGAATATAAGGTATTAAAAACGTCCTTTATTTATTCAAAGCATAAGAGTGTAGTTAAGTCACCCCAAAAAAAAAAAAAAAAGGTACCTACATATATATTTCATAATGTTACTAAATTCATAGAGACAATATAAAATGCTAATTTAACATATTTTGTCAACTGCATAGATGTTCAAAAGTGGAATATTTCTTAGAATTGTTAGAAAATCACAAAACCAAGTAGTGAAAATTTGCATTCTTATAATCAACTTGTCATATAAAGTAAAGAGCATTATACTAAATGTTATATGGAAAAACTTTCTATATATTTTTTAAAAAATACATTTTAAGCATAATTTTTTATATAAACTTTGGAATTCAAATAAAAAATGGAGTATAGGTTGAGTGTCTAGAGTCGGACAATTTTTTAAACTAGTTGAATTTGAATGAAACATTAGTGAGTTTTTGCCTCCAAACTTTTTTCTTTTCTCTCTCCTATCTTTCTCCTCCTCTCCTTTTCTTCTTCAGTAGGATGGTTGAGGTGAGGTATGGGGTTAGGCAAATGGATTAAGATAATTATTATTTTAAAAATACTCATTTTGACCTAGCATCATGACACCCTCCACACTAGCATCATAGAAATCCTAAAGAGTCTTCCAGATTCTTTTTAGCATTGTAACGATGATGCCTCCAAACACTTCAATACCTCCCCAAAATTGGCTCCAAATAGAGAGCTCAATGCCGCAACGCTAGTATTTCTAACACCGTGATAGCTCCCTGAACATTTTGGTTATTTGCATTTTCTCCCTCCCAAATGTAATTCTAGTCTTCTCTAGAGTTAATTTAGCACCACATAATTGATAAAATATAACTAAACAAAAATGTCAATTACCTAAATTCTGGAATGGCGGGTTTTACAATAAGCTTGTTCATATAGAAGTGAATGACAATAATGTCTCATGTAATGTTCCTGAGTCCATTCTCTTGGTATCATATATGGGTGTCACTTCTAGAGACACCATTTTGGCACCAATATATTTTTCATATTAAAAAACTAAGGGTATGGGACTCTTCAAGAAGTCACCAAATTTTCATAACCAAAAGATAAGTTCTATACCATAGTTAATTTTAGTTATTGGTGTTTTACAATTAAGCATGTTGGAGTTATCTTCATCATATGTAATGAGAGAGGACCATTAAAAATACTACTAATACAAAGAAGCATACTTTTTTTGATATGGTGGTGCATGCGAGTTCTGTTTGTTGATAAAAAGAGATTGAATGATTTAAATTTCTATAAATTTTGCATTTATACTCAATGAATAATTACTATTTTATTAAATTTATTATTAGATTTTATCAATGATAAATAAGGTATCAGGTCATCTGAGGATGCTAAGAAAAGATGTGTAATTTCACTTTACTTTTTTATATTTTTTATAATAATTGTTCATTACTAGTTATTATTTCTTTATAACTAAATGTACTTTATTCTCAATGTAGTATTCGATTACAAAATAGGAGAAATCAAAATCTACGTGGTGACATAATTTTTCCCACCAAGGTTTTTCTGGCGACTTCGCTGGGGATGCTTATACTTCTCCTCGGGACAAAGACTAGGATGCCACTAGGGATGCTTACACCTAACTTCAAGAATGTCAATAGGATGCCGTAGGAGGACTTATACCTAGAGACAGATTTAATATTTAAAATTTAATGAAGAGAAGATGGCGTTGGGGATGCTTATACTTCTCCTCGGGACGAAGATTAGGATGCCACTAAGGATGCTTACACCTAACTTCAAGAATGTCAATAGGATGCCGTAGGAGGAATTATACCTAGAAACAGATTTAAGATTTAAAATTTAATGAAAAGAAGATGCCACTAGGGATGCTTATACTTCTCCTCGGGACGAAGATTAGGATGCCACTAGGGATGCTTACTCCTAACTTCAAAGATGTCAAAAAAATTATGTCACCACGCAGATTTTGATTTCTCCTATTTTGTAATCGAATACTACATTGAGAATAAAGTATAATCTTGAGAGATTGACAGAATATTCTATGATGGATTCAATATCAAAATAGGGTTTTGAAAATTATATTTTTATGATTAAACATAATTCAAAGAATAACATATTATTTCAAAAAATAAACATGAAATTCTTAAGAATGTGTTTAAAAATAGAAATAAGCTTTTTTGAAAAATTTATTCATTCTTTTATTTAGATATAGCAAGGAGAATAT
>NW_021318576.1:1688511-1733499 GCF_001605985.2 Dendrobium catenatum | reverse complement strand
TATATATATACTTGTGACGAGTCAAAACGGGTTAATCGGAGCCATTGAAATTGAATTCAATTTGAGTTAATTTGATTTGATTTTGATTTGATTGGTGAGTTGTTTTAAGCCCAATGATATATCAATTTGATCAAAATCGAATTAGATTATATTAAATTGAGTCGATTGACATCGACGAATCATAAAGCGGGCTTGATTTGAGTTCGTTTGGAGTTGAATTAAAATTGGATTGAATTGATTTTGATTCGAGTTGAGTGATAGGTTCGAGTCGATGCTACGTCATTAGGTGTCCACCTAAGGGAAATCCTGCAGGTGCGACATCTACACTAGGCTACGAAAACCTAGGTACTAGAGTCGATTCCAGGGAAATTAACCTCGAATAATGAGGTCAACACTAAACTTAACTAAATTTATTAAAATATAGTTATAAGAAAGTGAGCTTCTTACTGAGAAAGGATTTACAATAGAGGATGGGAATGTGGAGGCTAATGAGTGGGTGTTTAGTATAACTATGAGACCTAAATATCTAGATAGAGTTTGAACACAAGGGTTTGGTCTCACTCTAACGTGATGATTTTCTCATAGCACCATCAAAGATGTCTATGGCAGTAAAAGTAGTTTTGGTTAATTAGAAAGTCTCAAAAAGAGGGTCCACTCATTAGGTGATGAGAATAGAGTTTTCTAATCATTATATGCCTAGATGAGAGAATTTATGCAACAATTTTAAATGGAGCACCCACCTCCGGGAAGATCACAAATTTATTGTAAAATTTCATGTTATAATTTTAATGTTGGTCATATAAATTTTAATAGTTAATTTTTTTGGTAAAAACCCACGGAGGGGCCTACACGTTAATTAATAAAAATGATTACAAAGTCCTTAGGGGATGCCATTATCTCACTAATGCTCAAACAAGCTACAAAACAAAGCAAAAGAAAACCTATGAGCCGATTGTGTCCACTAAGACAAAATACAAGGAAACCTAATAACATGCTAAAGATTCTATAGACAAGTATCTAAAAAAGAAAGATATAAATAAGGAATTGAGGCACAATCTTTCTACAAAAAAGCTTGATGGCAGCCATATGCAACTCCACCTAAATTTAAGGAAGAATAGAAGTAATTACCACACCTAAATTTAAGGTAGAACCCAAGTAAGTATAACAAGTTCTGCATAATAACAATTGATCTAAGCCATACCACCACATTAAACCAAATAAAGGATGTAAACTTATAGAGCTCAGAGTAAAATAAACCAGGAAGCCTCATTAAGGTAATCCACATGGGATTCAATCCTACCATCATGAGAAATAAAAAACACCCACTCAAACATCCCCGAACAACAAAGCCTAAAGCCCATAGAAGAGCAACAGAAAACCTCCAAGTTATCACCAACAGCCAGCCCAAAAAAAAAGCCCCAATCCATCCAACAAAAGTAGGTAATCTAGATACCAAGCCAAAATCCACAGACCATAGGAGAAAAACGCAATTAAATAGGCAACCTCTATCCTGAGAGTAGAACCAAGATAAACCCAAAGTTTAGCCAAACTCCCACGGACACCCCTAGCCAGCTAAAATAGCAGCCTAAAGGTAGGAGAGCAATATTGGGATAAACGATCAGTTATATAACCTGTGCAATCACAGCTCAAGTCTAAATCCACAAAGACATCAGCTAAAATGAAGGCCATAGAGAAATGACAGCGGTAATTCAACAACACTAGCACATAATAAAAGAAGGAAAAGGAGACAACCATAGTGTATCGTAGAAACCTCTAAATATAAATCAAACCCCACATGGTATAGAATATATACCAGCACAAAAAACCACTAGGCCAGGCTACCACGAAGATAATCCAATATAAAGGGCACACCATACACCACCTGGAAGAACAAATGTGGAGCCAAAAACTAAACAACTTAGAAAGAACCAAAGCACCAACCCATCTGATAATCCAGTAGCTAAATTAAAAGTTCACAACACCACAAGAGATAGCACAAACTCCACCAACCATCGCAAATAATCTAAGGGAGCCAAAACAGATTGAGAAAACCTAAAACCAGCCAACCAAAAATAAATTCATAGTAAACCCTACCACACCGCACAGGGCAACCAAAAAATCCCCAAAGATAGAGAATAAGAAGAAAACAACAAGAGAAACTGCTTAAATTCTAACATAGGGAAGACCAAGAGCATCAAGTCTAAGAATACCTTTAAGAGCCACCAGAATGCTGGACCCAATAAAATAAAAAAAATACTCGATACTAAACCCCCAATTAGTTAACCAAGAAGCACACGTATTACCCTCTTTGCAAATATCATAAATTGAATAATTGAAAAAAATCAACAGATTTTTAATTTCTCGAATTGATAAAAAAGACCAGGAATGCAACAAATATCATCACTAGCATATAAGAATTAGAAATTATAATCAGAGTTAACCTCTATAAAGATATTAGTTAAATTAAGAGAAATACATAACTTAAGACCATAAAGAATAGCCATGGTGGTGGCAACAAAAATAATTCCTTTATGTAAAGGACAAGCAAAAGCCATAATAAGACTACCATTACTATCTCTGATAGCTCTACCACATCCCACAGAAGATTCACTTCAAGCACCATCCACATTCAACTTAAAAATAATATTAGCCTTTAAAGCAATAGGATCTCCCTCCAAAGTAAGGCCTAAAGCATTCCCAACAAAATAATTGTTTTTAAAATTCTTCAAAGAGAGTAGTTTAATAGAATCAAGAGATAAAATCTCATCCTTCACCTTTTTAACAAACTTATGATTATTTATCCAAACACTATTAAAAAGTGAATTATTCCTCTCCAACCATAAGTACCATAATATGAGAGAAGGAATAATATTTCTAATATACCCTTTAGAATTCAAGAACTAAGCATTAAGCATAGACTTAAGGGATAAATGAGCATTAAAATAGTTTAACTAAAAAAAATCATCAAAATACACCCATGTTTTAATAGCGACAGGCCAAAAATAAAAATGTGATGCATACTCTCCGAGTGGTAATAATATTGAGACTTGGAAGGAAAAAATTAAACCTTGTTTTGGTGAGAATACCATCTATGGCAATAAATTTATGTAAAATTCTCCAAACAAAGATAGCCACAGTAGTAGGGATACTCTTATGCCAAATCAAAGAGAAAATATTATCAATATTTCTCCTAGATCTAAAAACATGCCAAGCATTCTTTAAATGAAAACCACCATCTTTTGACAAATCACATATGATAATATCCTTAGAAGCAGTATTGATACGCAGGTTCAAAATTTGATGAATAATAAAATCAAGAATAACATTAGCAAGTTTCTCATTGTCCCAATAATTATTAGTAAAGAAAGAATTAACCTTAATAGAAGCAATGGAGGAAGAATTCATAATGGAATTAATAGAGTGCTTACCCAACCAACAATCTTTTCAAAAGAAAGCATTACCTTTACCAAGCCCCCAAGAAATGTAGGGCTCAACATCCCACATAACCTTACAAAGCCTTTGCCACACTCTAGGACCACCTTGCTTAAAATGACAAGTAGTAGGGTGCTTACCAAAAAAGTACTTAGCATACATAAAATTAGCCCAAAGGCTCACTTTAGTGCGAAAATCATACAATAATTTAAAGCAGAATGCCATAGACAAATCATTCATATTCTTATAACCTAAACCCCCTTCAACCAAAATACCACAACATTTATCCCAAGCAGCCCAAAAAATTTTGGAGTTAGTAGAAGTACCTTTCCAAAAAAAATTATTGATAAACTTATGCACTCGATTTTAAATTGCTTGAGTCAGAAGAATAGTTTAAAAACTATAAATTGATAAAGAACATAGAACACTTTTGATAAGAGTAACTCTACCACCAAAGCTAAGAAAATTAGAATCCCATGATAAAAGTTTATTTTGAACAAAGGCAATAAGATCATCAATAAGAAAGGTTTTCCTTCTACCTTTAAAAAGAGGGACACCAAGACATTTAATGGGTAATTGACCATGCATGAAACCAGTTAACTCTTTAATGGGTAAAATACAATCAATAGGAATCCTATTAGAAGTAATATAATAACTTTTATTTTTGTTAAGAGATAAGCCACTAACCATTTCAAATTGATAGAAAAAAATACATAAGTTTATGAATCCTGTTAACAGAAGTATTAGTAAAAATAATAAAGTCATTCACAAAACAAAGATAAGATATGGAAAAACCACCCAAAGTTCTAAAGTAAAGACTTAGAGCATTCTAAAAAAGATTGGTATGGCCCCTAGATAAAAATTCAGCAGCAATAATGAAAAGGGCAAGAGAAATAGGGTCACCTTACCTTAAGCCATGAGAGGATTTAAAATAACCATTACTAGAACTATTAGCAATAATAGAGAAACAAACACCTTCAATACAATTCCTAATAAGATTAATAAAATTGAATTAAAGCCAAAGTACTTTGAAATATGATAATAAAGTTCTAATCAATATTGTCATAAGCCTTGGCAATATCAAACTTCAAAATCAAATTCCTCCCTCTTACTCTGATATCTAGGTCTTAGAAGAATTTTTCAGCCAGCAAAATATTATCTGTAATGACCCTCCCTTTTATAAACCCCTTATGAGAAGGAGAGATAATTCTAGGAAGAATGGAAGTAAGATGATTCAGACGAATTTTAGAAATCAATTTGTTAAAAAAGGTATAAAGACTGATAGGTCTAAAATCATTCTAATTGTTAATAGAGTTATTTTTGGGAATATGCATAATAGAAGTAGAAGTAAAGAACTTAGGGATAGAGTTACTAGCAAAGAAATCTAAAATAGAAACAAAAATATCATTATTAATAATATGCCAACATTTTTGAAAAAATTGAGTGGTAAAACCATCAGGCTCAGCCACAGAGTCACTACTCACACCAAAAAGAGTCTTTTTAACTTCCTCGAAAGGAGGTTTAGAAAGAGTCTCATTCTCATCTTGAGATATAAGGCTAGGAATAAAAGAATGATCAACAATCTGAGCCGGATTAAAATTCTTTTTGAGACAATTTTAAAAAAGTTGAACAACTAAATTAGCAATCTCCATAGTATTCTTAGTGACAGAACCATCCTCCTAAAGAATTTTTTTAATACAATTTTTAGCCCTTTTTCTCTTAACCAACGCATGAAAATGTTTAGTATTGTTATCACCTTTAACAAGACGCTTACCCACATCTTTCTACTTCCAAAAGACCTCTTCCTTAGCTTGGAATTTAAAAAAGTCCTCTTTAGCATTTCTTAAAAGAGTGAAATTAGCATCAAAAGGATCAACTTGACAAGTAGATTCAATATTATCAACTAGTTGCTCCAATTTTAAAATATTGGAAAAGACATTTTAAAAATATTATGCTTCCACCAATTTAAAACCTTCTTAAGCCTTTTCATCCTAAACCAAAGTCTCCTCATGACAAAAATCAAATTATCTGGATGTAAAGTAGCTTGCCAATTATTTTGAACAACATCTAAAAAAGTTTCATGAAGTAACCATATGTTTTGAAATCTGAATTGAGGAGAAGCAGTAAATTTTCTAAAATGAAGGCAAAGAAGCAAAGGAGAGTGATCAGAGAGAGTTATTCTAAGATGCTACATAATAATGGAGTTAAAAGAATTAAGCCAAGACTCATTAAATAGCACACAATCCAAATATTGCCATATGTGACCCCTATTCCAAGTGAAGTTATTATAAAAAAAAACTAATATCAATTAAATTACAATCCAAAAATCATGTTTACTAAAATCTTCCATAGACCAATAAGGAGGAGAACCTCTTATCCTCTCAGAAGGATCAGTAATAACATTAAAATACCCACCAACAAGCCAAGGTAAATTATAAATTTTATAAAAATTAATGATTTGCTTCCAAAGAAATTTCTTAATGTGAATAAAAGAAGTAGCATACACAAAAGAAGCACAACAATATAAATTAAAAACCTCAACTTTACAATGCAACACTTAAGTAAAATCTCCAATAACATCAATTTTAACAAGATCCTTCCAAAGAACCCAAATCTTGTTAGCCATATTCAAAATAGCATGATTAAAACCCAAAAACTAAGAGGTGTTAACGAACCTAGTAGAAGAAATGAGAGGCTCAAGCAAAACAAAAATAGAAACATTATGATCATGACATAACTTCTCAACACGAATTCTAGAAGTGGGACAACCAATGCCCCTCACATTCCAAATAATAGAATTAAACTTAAAAAACACAATTAATGAGTAGTATGCAAGTGAGTGGTCCTAGGAGATTACAATGTGATATGCTATTTCTTCCTTCCTATTTTACTATGAAACTTAATGAAACTAGTATCATTATCATCTTTAGCAAAACACTTAGCAACAATTCCCATATTGTCAGTATCAGTAAACACATCACTATTATAATGAGAAGCTGAAGGAATCTTACTATCATTTTGTTGGACCCCTTGACTAACCTGCTGAGGATGTCATCCTCAAACATACCATCATCCTCCATATCACCGTTACTCCTCATAGAAAGTCCTTCAATGCATTCCCCAATAGGAGGGCTATCCTCCACCAAAACTAACTCGCCCTCCTCCAACGAGTTATCAATCCCATCACTTTCTTTTTATAGTAATTCAATGGACGCATTAAAATTCAATCTCATTCCCCTGCTCATTCAAAGTATTAGAGAGAGTGTTAGAATGTAGATTACCATTCAAATCCAACAATTTTTTGTTAATCATAAAAAGATGAGTGGAATCAACAATAGCATTATTTTATATAGCAGTATCAGGCAAAGTTTACTCCACCCTATTCTCACCATCAGAATATGAAATAAAAAAGCTATTAACATTTACTCCCTGATCATGATTCGAAAAAACATCATTGCTAACAGTTGGCTCAAGATCATCACCGACTAAAGACATAGGCTCTTAAATAATTTGAGACAATTTAGAGGTATTGTCCTCTAAGATTATAGGGTTATGGGTACTAATTTCCTAAGAAATCAAGTTGGCCTCAACCTCATGCAGTTTTTTGAATGAATCCTTCTCTTTATGAAGATAGGGATGCTTATGAAAGTAATCATTAATACCATGACCATGCATCTTGAAATGAGAACAAAAGATGGGTAAATTTTCAAATTCCATTTTTTTTGAAATAACCCTTCACCTTTGACCCTATCCATATGTCATTTGGATGTTTCTTAGGAATATCCAATTCAACCAAAACCCGAACCACAGAAGGTCGCAAAATAAAAGCAGTTGCTTAGTCCATTTGTAACAACTTTCCAATGATTGAAGCCAAACCAAATAAGATTTGAGTATTAAATAAATGAAGTTTCAAATTTGGGAATGAAATCCACACCAGTGTAATAAGAGATTCCTCCACAACGTCAAAATTTGGAGTCCATTTGAGCAAACACATTTGACACACTTGTATATAGTAGGATCTCCTAGCAAATATACGACTGTAATCAAGATCATTAAAAAGTTGGATAGAAACATGCCTTTGATCCAATAAGTTGATATGAAATGATCTGGACAGTTTTAGGTTAAGAAGAAAATTATGTATAACATCATGATTCAGATGCCTTAGGAGGAATTTACCCACCAGCGTTAAAGAATGGAGCAACCAACTGTATAACCATGAAATCCTCAAACAACAAGGCCAGACAACCTTTAAAGGAAGATTAAACAAACTGCAACTTAGAAGGAGATGATGAAGAACTTGCCAACACATCTTTGAAAGAATGAGATTTCCCCTCAAGAAGAGAAGTAGACAACGGGTTAGATGACAAAGAAGTCATCATCTTCGAGAACCCAAAAACCAAAAAAAAAAAAAAACCTAAA
Organism: Dendrobium catenatum; assembly: GCF_001605985.2. NCBI lineage: Eukaryota > Viridiplantae > Streptophyta > Magnoliopsida > Asparagales > Orchidaceae > Dendrobium > Dendrobium catenatum. The sequence continues at coordinate 1,725,648 of NW_021318576.1, read as the reverse complement.
AATCGGTGAATATAGGAAAACAAAGGAAGCAAAGTGAAGGAAATTAAATGAAAAATGCAAAGAATCCATGCCAGGAGGGCAAAACCAAACGCACGAGAGAAGAAAACTTAGATCACCTGGAAGTCGCCTCAGATGCAAGAGCAAGGAGACGTTAGAGCGTATATGAGTATTTACTATTTTTATATTAAAAGTTCCTAGTTTTCTTATTATTGACAAAGGGGATATAAAAATTCTTTTGATGTCTTACATTATAGGAGAACGAGCTATATTGTTTACATTTTATGAGTGTGAGCCTACACATTTATTATATTGAAGTATTTGACTTGAGCTCATGTATTATGTGGCTCCTTTTATTCATGTTTTAATATTTCTTTGTGTATATTTTTTATCTTGTTTCATAGTTTTTTTTCTTACTATTGGATAAGTGCATCGATAATCCAAAGGTGATGGCTATATATTACGTTGATCTTTATAATCTAAAGGTCATGGTTATGTATTATTTAATAGCAAAAAAACTTGAACTATATGTTGTAAGAATGCCCTCATACTTAAAAAAGCCATCGTGGAGAATCAAACATGGAATTCTTAGGGATGTTACTTAATTTTTAGGTGCTGGTTCTTTATTCGACGATTTAGTTTTCATAAATGCTGGTCTATGTGAGTAGTAAGGTGAAATCTCAAATTAGTAGTCCTCATTGAATTAAACCAAGCATATGAAAGCACCTAGGTTTCTACTTGTTAGAGTTTGTGCATACCTCAAAAAGAATTACACATTGCCTTCTTATATAATTGAATGTTATCATAGTTTCAGCTCAATTAGCATTTCAACCTAAGTTAGTTAATTAACCCCCACATTTTTTGAGCTGAAACTATTAATAGGCACATGTTTTCTAGCTCTGCTCATCCAATAACATTTTCTTTAAGAGATGATGCTATTGGTTCAATCTCATTCTTCTTCAACATAACGTCATAAAATTTTGAATTACCACATAAGCCAATGATTATATGCTTGTTTAATTTTGATAATTTAGTTGCTTTATTAAATTTAAAATAATAGAACTTATAAAAATTGAGTTAGCTCATAAAAAATTAACTTTTTATGGTTTTTTATATTCCTATATATATTTGATGGGAGTTGGCGAAGGAAGTCGCATAATTAATTTTTGATGATCGTTAGTGATTGGTGTTATCAGTATTGAACTCATAAAATGGAGATTTAAATGAAATTATAAAAACATGAAATTTAAAAAAATATATGTCAAGTTTATGTGATATTTGATTGTAGAACAATTTTTTGTTATTGATTAGCGTAAAATGCATTTAAAATTATTGTTGATGAGAAAAAATATATAAAAAAAAATAAAAACATAATCACGATTTAAATTGTTGCTACTCTAGAGCATTAGCAGTAGTTTAAATCACTGTTAATTTTGCAGATTTGTAACTATTAAGTCCTCGTTTGGGGCGACTTTCTTGTTGCTTCTTAAAGCAACTTCTTAAATTAAGCAACTTTCTAGTACAAACATTTTTAATTTTTATACTAGAAAGCTACTTTAAAAAGTAGTAAGAAAGCCGTCCCAAACAAAGCCAAAAATAGCCACTAAAGCTCTAAATTAGCAGTTGATTAAATCACTACAAAAAATAGCACAAGGGTGGAAAAACATTATAAGAAATAATAATTTAATATTTTAGTTTAAAATATTTTTTTTTCTCTTTTTGCCTCTTATATATCATTTTTAACTTATACCACCATTTGTTCATATTTTAAAATATTTTACATTTGTTCAAGTGAATCATATAGACAGATTATTATACCATAAAAAGTACTACCAACAAGCAACCAACATTTTCCCTCTTTTACATCCTTTTCAAATATTATTTTAGGTATGTAAGCATAGAAATATTAATAGTTTTAACATATCTGAATAATATCTTATGTGTTAATCAAATTTAGGGGTAAATATGTGTGCATGATTCATCAACCATAATTAAGAAATTTATTTCTATGTTGCATGAACAGCATCATATCAAAGCATTTGTTCTATAACAATTCCTATATAACTAAAATGCCATAAATATCATACTAAATATAATACCAATGAAAATTTAAATTATATATGTTAATTTGAATAAAATAAATCACTTCATAATATTTAAAAGTAAGGTGTTAAAATTTTTCTCTGTCTCCGAAGATTTGAGCTTTTATAAAATACAACTAAATAAAACAATATAATTCACATGGAAGCAACAAAATTAAAATCTAAAGTAGGGTGACAATAGCCTTTCTCGAGCAAAACAATTCTCCTAACTGATTAGACTGATGAAATCAGCTCTAAGACCCCCAAATAAAAACTATCTCCCTACTTTCTCTCTTTTCTACCTCTCTCTCCACAAGCTAACAACCAAAATGGAATAAAATGACATGGGAATCAGATTTCTGGAATTAATTTTTAAGATATATACAATTATATAAGAAAAGTTAAGGGTATAAATATAAATATATTAATTATTGCTTTTTAAATTCAAACTTTATATAAATCATCTTTTATTTTGAAATTTAGAACTTTAAATTATGAATAAATATTAAATAAATGCAGTATTATATCTTGAGCATACTGGCAAAAATGGTTTACAAAATGGACATCAAATGATCTTCTAAATATATATATATATATATATATATATATATGCTAATTCCTTAAAATGATTTTTGAATTATAGTTACTGCATAATTGAGTAAACAACATTCATCTAAAGATAACTTGATTGCTTATTGATTTATTTATTTATTTAAAATAAAGCAATAGCATAAATAAATTGATATAAAAATATTTAAACCTCACCAAACAACATAAAACATCTCAATTCACTTATCTTTATTAATAATACATGACATTTAAATTAAAGCTCAATTTCGACTTCAATAAAACAAGGCTGAAGATTATATTAAAATTCAATCATTTATAAACTTGGCATGAAATTTCAAAGAAAGAAAATATATTAATTTAAATAAGATAATAATCGGCTCAACTAATTTCATTTATATGGAGATTAAATAAATAATTTTAAATCGTAATTTATTAAAAAAAAAGTTGTGGACAGGTTGATTGAAAAATAGGTTGAACGACAAGCTGGCATACTGTATGACCACGTTAATTAGTTGGCCCTATCACAACTAATTTATAAGAAACAAAAGAAAATATTTCTCATGAGTAGATTATTAACCTTTTTAATGTTGCTTTACTTCCAAGGGAGCATTGTTTGACAATGACATACTAAGTTTGTATTCCTCTTCTAAATTTTATATGATAAGTTTTTAATTTTACTCGAAATTTATAAAATTTCAAGCAAAATTAAATGAAGATGAAGACGTTTAAAGATCAAAATCTCAAAATTGTTAACATAAGCTTATATGGCTCGGTGATTTCCTCCATTTCTACGGCTACATTTGGATGAAATATTCTCTATCTTTGAAAAGAGTTTTACATAAATTTTATTTTTCTATACATATGAATATAAGAGTAGAGACCAGTTTCTTCATGTTAATGAGATAAGGAGAATGCAAACATTTTCTTTGAGAAATGTGAGTAGAACATGTAGACGAAGATGCTGTTATCGTTGTTATTATTGTTTTCCTTTTTTTACTATTAGAGCTTATTCATCTCTTCTTTCCTCAATTGCATAGATTCTACTTAATTATAGCTACAATCGTAAGCCTCTCTTCCCCCCTCTCTCTACTTGTAAAGGTCTTGTGGTTATTATAATATTTGAAATAAATCTATATATTTTAAAAATACATAATTTAATGTTATCAATATGATAATATTATCTATTGGATCTCATTTTGTCCGGTGGATGAGGTCGGGCCACCTATGGACTGAAAGCATGTGGGGAGAATGTAATGAAGTATGAGTTTGAGAACAAAAGAGAGGGAAAGGAGATAGTGTAAGTTTAGACAATTTTTTTTTTTTATCCCAATCAGATATACAAGAATAATGAGAGTGAGAGCTCTTAGATGGCAAAGCTTATGCTAGGAAAGGAAAAATGATAGATCTTCCCTCTTCTCTTATGGGTTTCTCTTACATGTCTCCTCCTTTTTTTTCTCTCTCCTTCCTTACCCTCTTCCATTTATAGGGCTTGAAAAGACATAGGAAGTATATCCTTGGTATCATAGCTGTCCCATTAATCTTTGTCGTAGCTCGGATATCAATGTCAAGTGGAAGGGTGATTTGAGAAGTTCGAGTCAAGTGGGCTCATTGAGGCCTATCAACATTGATTGGAAGTTGGTTTGAAATACCCCATTAAGATGAAAAGCGGTGAGTATCATTAAAGAGCGATCAGAAGAACAAGATGACGTGAATCCAAAGATGAGCCAAGGTCGCCCCATTTAGAATAGGAGGGGCAAGTAGCATCTTGATGGAACTTTCAGATTGATTTAATTATGAGAGATGTCGATAGAGGTAATGAGAGTTGTTAGTTGTTTGATGTGTCTCACATGGTATTCTTCACTCTGGTCGAGATGAATAATGATCTGTTCATCTAGAAGAGGACCTTTCAAGGTTGCCTTCATATATGGGGAACTATCTAGAAGATGTGGTCATTATTAAGCTTCTTCCTAGCTCTTGAGTGTATCCCTTTAACAAACTGCTCCAACAAAGGATTGGATCTTCCTTTGCTCTATTCGAATGTAATATGCAAGACACTGTTGTATCCTTTGAACCCATTGAACACTCTTCTCAAGTAGTTATGGGTGTTCTTAACAGCACATCATTGGGTACATGGAATGTGGCTACGGTTTATGGAGGAAGAGATCTTTATATTAGAAGATCTATGTGGGAGACACTTGAAAAATGTTTGCCTTGTGATGTACCTTCAATTATTGGAGGTGAATTTAATTGCATTCTCTCTAAGGATGATAAAAGGGGAGGCAAGAGGTTCTACTTCTCTAAAGGACCTAAGGAGCTGAAGCTATACATGAAAAATAATGATTTCCATGAAATTGCTTTTGTTGGACCAAGATTCACTTGGTGCAATAAAAAAGAAGGTGCAGCCAGAATATGGGAGAGAATAGATAGATGCTTAATGAACTCTGCTGCCCTATAGAGAACTCTTATGGCATTGGTTCGATACTTACCAAGGGTAGCTTCGGACCACAGTCCTATTTCATTTAAGGTGTTTGAGGCTCCTAATAAGCAGTCTAAAATATTTAGATTTGAAGACACATGGAAATCATATCATGCGGCTTGGAAAATTCTTTCAAAGGCTTGGAGAAAAATAGATTATGGCAGTAATGCGGACATACTTCAAAGGAAGTTAAGAAGAACACTAAAGTCCCTATATTTCTGGAACAAGAACAAATGTAGAGAGCTGAATACTTTGAAGGAAGAACTTAAAAAAATTCTGGATCTTTAATTGGAAGAATCTTTTGTTTCGGGGCTCTCGATAGAGAAACTGAAGTTGCTTAGAACTAAAGTCCATGAGCTCAATGTGACGTTGGGGAGACTTTCTACATGGTGGAACCAAAGAGAAAAAGCTAGATGGCATGAGGAAGGTGACTCTAATTCAAATTTCTTTCATAATTTTGCTTATGCTAAGAATAATGGAAATCTCATTAGACAAATCAAAGATGAAAATAGTAATCTTGAGGAGGATTTTGATCATATTGAAGAAGTTTTTTATGATTTTTTCTTAAAAAAATGGAAGGCAAGAGGATTCTCTTTATCGGGCTGGCCAACTGTTCCAAAAAATAAAAAAACTTTGAAGGTTGAAGCTGATCTGATGAATGCAGATTTTACTAAAGATGAGCTCATCAAGGCTGTTTTTCAAAAAGGGAACAATAAATCTCCTGGATTAGATGGTATTACTGCATCCTTCTTTAAATTCTACTGGAATATTATGGAAGGAGAGACATGGAATGCTATTGATAGTTTTTTCAAAACCTGTAATATGAATGCTGAATGGAGAGATACATTGATTGTCCTTATCCCCAAGATTAAAAATCCCTTATCTCCATCTAATTATAGGCCTATAAGTTTGTGTCAGACTACTTATAAGCTTATGGAAACTATGATCATGAATAGATTGAAATGTTGCATTAATAGAATTATCTCAGAAGAGCAGGTTGCATTCATTCTTGGAAGATCGATGTCGGATCAATACTTATTAGCTCATGAGGTCTTTAATAAATTCAGGACTTCTAAAAACACAAAAGGAATGATGGCGGTAAAGCTTGACATGGAGCATGTTTATGATATCATGTGCTGGGAGACTTTGAATCAAGTCTTACATATATTTGGTTTCCCTAGTAAGATCTCCTCACTTAATATGGAATGTGTCTGAGGCGTCATATTTTCTTTTCTGCTTAATGGGAAGGTGTCCAAGTGGATAAAGGTTGAAAATGGTTTTCATCAAGGATGTCCTCTCTCTCCTTATTTATTAATTATGTGCCCCCAATTACTCTCAAATGCAATTGAACAAAGGTGACACGATTTGGGCATTCAAATATCACCAAGAGTTCATAAAGCTACTCATCTTTTATAAGTCGATGATGTTTTTATCTTTGCACAATCCTTAAAAAAAGCTTGCCAAAATGTTAAAGAAAATTATTGCTGACTTTTGTTCTTAGACAGGATTAAAGGTGAACAACTCTAAATCCCAAATTCTTTTTAGTATTGCTACTTAACGTTCCAACAGGAACCAAGTCAAGCAGATTTTGGGCAACAAAGTTATTAAGGAGATGCACTACCTTGGCGTTAAGATGGCTTTGGAAAGATTGGTGAAATCTGATTTTCAGGATTTGCTTGATAACATTCTATAAAAGATGAACTCTTAGGGTAGCAAAAATTTAATTTTATCGCTGGTTGGTAAGATCACTCTTGCTAAATCGTCTCTGCTATCAACTCCAAGTTTTTTGTCAACTCACTCCTTGGTTCCAAAGAAAGTTCTCTATGAAGTGGAAAAATGTTGCAAAGATTTCATTTGGCATAAAAGAAATGGTAAAATAGGAATGCATTATGTGTCATGGCTAGAACTATGTAAACCGAGAGATGCTGGTGGTCTGAATTTTCATTCAGCAATTCAAAGATCTGGACCTCTCAAGGCTATACTGTCCTGGCGATTCATGCAAAGACCTGATTCTCTACTCCATAAAATTATTACTTCCAAATACGATAATAATATATTTAATGCTGATAACAAACAAGGAGCTTATATGGCTTGGAAAATTCTAAAAGAGGGAGGAAAATTTTTAAAACCTTTGTTGAAATGGAAAGTGGTGAATGCGAGGAACATTTGTGGATGGCACTGGACTGGAAGATGTAATGTTGGATCATTTCATCTCTTTAAATGGCTGCTAGAATGTGGGAGAACTTAATTAGTTCTTTCATGAGGAACTTATATTTCTCATATTAGAAATTCCAATTACTTATACTGTTGATGAAGATTATCTGGAAGAAATTCAGCAACATACTGGTAAGACCATTAGTGCTATGTCATATGAAAAGTATTTAAGATGTGAAATGGGAGAAGGAGATTTCAGTTTTTCATCTTGGCTAAGGAAGGTGAAGCTAACCCCTCGGGTGTAACTGTTTTGGTGGAGGATGAGTAAGTTTGCAATCCCAACAAATAAGTTTCTTACTTATAGGAAACTTATTATCCACAATCTATGTGCAAGGGGATGTCAACAAGTTGAGAACCATGAGCATATTGCTGTCCACTATAAATATTTAATAGAAATTCTATTAAATCTGCAAGGATGGGGATTTAATATCCCTATCTTTTGTTCGCTAAAGGACTGTTTGACAAAACTCAAGAGAAATTTTGCAACATCTTCTAACACAGCCAAGGTGTACTGTACTTCTGTTTATGAATGCTAGAAAGACAGAAATAGGAAATTACATGGAAAAACTACTCTAACCAGCACTATGATTGTAGCAAATATGTTATCCATTTCAATGGTTCATGCTAATCCAATCTTAGATAGCTGGGGTGCTAATCTCCCTAGGGTGTTTCAAAATGTTTGGAACCCCCCACCGCTAGATTGGATCAAAATAAACGTTGATGCATCTCTCTTAATCTCTAATATTGATGGAAATGGTGGAGCTTTTAGAGATCACAAAGGAAGAGTTTTAATAGCTTTTGGGGGAAGAAGAGTGCATTGGGATGTGGCACAACTTGAAATGGAGGCTATAGTGTTGATAAGGAAATATATACAAGTATGGATGCTAGATAGCAAAGGTATAATAATAGAAGGTGATAACTACAATATAATCAAGTTCTTTCAAAATTCATTGAATAAAAAGATGTGGTAACATAGCAATTGGAAGGATAAAGACTTTCTTTTCTTGACCGATTTCAATAAGGTAATGTTTCATCAAGTTCACAGAGATTGTAACAAGGTAGCCGATCTTTGTGCGACTTTGGCTTTTGAAGATAATTTTTTTTTTTGAAGACTTTTCTTTTGTAAGCAGACCTTCTTCCTTATCTAGTTTAGTGAAGAAGGAATGTGAGCCTTTCGTTTAGTTTGTACCTTGTTTCCGTCTTTCTTTTATAATGCAATTTGCAGTTATCCAAAAAAAAAAGACACTGTTGAATAAGTATATACATATGTAGTTAATGGTTTACATTTAGTTCCCTGATTTATATGTCCCTTTGAACATTGAATTTCAAAATGTAGGTATGCTAATGATCTGAGCATTTGATAAGCTACTTGTAGCTTGAGTCAATCACAACTTGTTCTTGATTGTTTATTTAATTAATAAAAATAAGTTTGAACATTTTTTAAAATACTCAACTTTTAAATAAACAAACTTTAATAATTTTGTGTTTAACTCATTTATGTTCATGAATAACAATAAATAAAGCTGGTGAACAAGATTGATAATAAGTTTGATACAAAGCTCATTAAGAATATCAGTTAAATCTTAATTTTATATATTTTCACATAAATTTTTATTTTTTAAAAATAAATTATTAACATTTAATAAAAAATAATTTCACTTTTTATGTTATATCTTTCAATTGAATGAATTTGTTCATGAATCAGATGCAATTGTTCATATTCGCTAGAATATTTATTAAATTATTTATGAATAAGCTTGTTAATAAACAAAAATATTTTTCAAGGTTGTTTGTTTGTGTGCTTGCTCATTTGGTAGCTCAAAATTACTCATTAGATATGTTCATGAACAAGCTCATTTGGTAGGTAAAAAACACTCACTAGATAGGTTTGTGAATATGATTTAGATAATTATTTTATAGTATGCTCAATTAGGTTTGATAAGACTTGTTTGTTTAAGGATTGATAAGCAAAGAATGAATTTAATATGAAGCAAACATAAACAACTATTATTTTAAATGAATAAAACTTGAACACAAACATAAAAGCTCGAATTGTGGTTGAACCGAGTTTGAACCGATAATAGATAAGCTCAAATATGAATAAGCACCAACTCTACTTGGCTCACTTTGTTTGCATCCCTATTGAAAATGTCAGATAAATGAAGAAAAACCAAAAGGAGAGCATGAGTACATGTAAATTTAGTGCCCTGAATCTTTTATAGATTTAAAGGTTCATGTTTCCTCAGAGATCGAATGGTCCCATCATCTAGTTTCTTTATAAATACTTGCCTTGGGTAGGATGGATGTTTACCTTTTTTTTCCACCTATGAGTCTTCCTTTATTTTAGTAGGAAGACTCTTTCTCTCCCCTAGGAATTTGAGATTTTAAAAAAACTTCTGATAGGAAGGCACAAATGGCCTTTGGTATGGGGGTGCGAACACAAAGGTGTATACATCAAGTAGGCTAGTTATTAGAGAAGAGGTGCGAGTGTTTGTGGACTCGATAGCTCTGACTATAGGTTCCCTGCTAAAGAGAATAAGAGTTTATATCGGGGAAGAAATTATCATCAAGGATGGCTACTTGTATGATCTTTCTATGAGGATGAAGAAAGCAACAACTCTTATTATCCTGAGGTTTGGGGATATCACTGATGAATGTAGAGGCCTTGATGATGAAAAAACCATCATTTTCTCTTTAGATACATGGAGGAGAGTGTATGTAGGATCCATCTGAATAATCTAGAGTGGGAGGCAATTGGTAAGGAATCTATTATTGTTACTGAGAAGATTATTGAAGAGGTCACTAGGGATTGAGTTACAAATCAGGTGCTTTGTGAATCCATCAATTTCTTTTTTGTATACCTTATTCAATTACCTCACCATTTCCCCAAAGTAAATTTCATTGGGGGAAAGTATTAGGAGGCTGATGACTTTGGAGTTAGCAGTCAAGTCCAATGATGTAGGTGAGCTTGGTATTTTTAAAGAGGGAGTGGTTATTATTGTGGATGATGTCAAATTGAGTGGAGTGATGGCTTCTTTGAATAGCAAGGTGGTGGGTATACAAAATGCATAAGCTTGATAGAGTTTGAGTTATGCTCACAGCTTAGTTTATCGATGAATACCTTAACTATATGGGAGGATTGACACTAAATATTATGAAGGATCATGTATTGAAGAAAATCCATTATGGTTACTATAGGGTTTGAGTTGTTATTTCTTTTTCATGATTATTTATTATACATTAGCTTGGGCTCTGGTTACTTTTTGCATGCTGAGAGCATGGTTTTCCCAACTCAATTATTAAAAGTGTATGTTGTTGACATGTGGAGTCACTTTCAATGAGGTAGGCCTTATGAAAAGTTTTGAGCCTTTGAAGGAGTAACCCTTAAGATTTACAAGCTTTGGGGACTCACTCTTCCTTTGCTGTAGAGTTTGCATGTTATATAAGGGGGGTCACTCATCTGGGCTATTGAGTGCCACGACCTGAGATTTTACTAACTTAAGGGAGAGCCGTGCAATGCTTTTGTGAGCTTTACCATAAAAGTGGAGGCATATCCCATAGTTTCTTGATGTATGTAGTCATATATAGTGTTGGGGCACATAAAACTTGTTGCATGTTAGGGACTCACACGCTACTTATTATAAAGCTTGTCACAAAGGGAGAGTTAGACAACAAATGGTGAGATATTTTATGGCATATGATGTACTAATGCCTGTTGTTGCTTATAGTGTAGGTGCATGTAAGACTTACTGCCTATTAGGGACACACACTACTCATTACAGAGCTTGTTGCAAAGGGGGAATTGATTAATACTAGCTGAGGCATTTTGTTGTTATTGATTTGTTATATGATTTAATCATGATCTCAATTGGAGAAATCTTTATTTTGTCTGTACAGTACAAAAAGTTATTTAGAAGATGTATTGAGTTACCTTGGGCAGTAGGTAGTTTACTTATACAAACGGTTCTTTTTGATGTATTCTCTCATTTAATGAGCCACTGTGTCTATTTATTATTGTTCATAAGATGCTTCATGATCTCCTGCTTATAAATAAAAAGTACTAGGTTTGAAAAGTAGATATACGGGTATGCTATAGGCTTGAATGAAAATGATGTCTTTTGAGTTTACCTTTTGAGGATGAGCTTATTTTCTGATAATATCTGTGACTGTGAACTATTTTTGGCTTGGTAACATTCTTACATCTACTTTTCTTTCTCTCTATTTTTTTTTCAAAGTGATTTCAGCCAACAGGAGCAAGTTAAAAGTGAGATCTTAGTTGGCACTAATTTAGAGAATGTTTGGAGGAGAATAGTTGGACTAGTTGGGAAAAGTCATTCTACTTCCATGACTTGTTAGTCAGTTTAGGTTACTTGTTTAGCTGACTAGGGGTCCCAAGCAAGTGTCTTGATATGACTCTTTTAGTGGGAAGACCGGCCTGGGAAAATCTTGTAAAGTAGGATGAACTGGAGGTTGATGTTTCTCTTTCATTTTGATTCTATTTGTTGGAACTGCATTTTTGGTCGCATTATATTCCACTAGAAATAGGTTGTTTCCTTTATACGAATAAGTATAATGCATGTAAAGCGAGAAGTTGTTTGTAATATCTTAGATAAATGAAATAAAGGTTGTATTGTAGTACCTATGTTTCTTTTTGTGAGGAATTTTGCTTGAAATATATATGTTCTAGCATATTATTTGGCCAACCTTTTATTGAATGACCAATTTCATGAGTGAGAGAAAGTTAAATCAAACTCTTTTATTTAGCTCGACATGAATCGAGGGACAAATCTTGTTAAAAATATGACTTTTGTTCTCTCTAAAGGCTTTGGCACTCAAGTAGGTCTTGAGTGCTTGGGGCCTTGGCTAGCCACATGGAGTAATCAAATTTTTTTAGTTCATACCTACAGTGTGATTTGACGATCATACACAAATTGGGTTATCACATTTATTCCTTTAATTTTAATGGAAAATTTGTTGAAAGGTTATTGCTTTAATGTTGAATATTTTTCTAGTAGGCCTTTTAGATGAACTTCTTTTCCTTACAAGCCTTGTTTAAGGGTGAGTTGATGAGGAGCTTTATTCCTATAAAAGAGTTAAGTATGTTTATATATATATATATATATATATATGTGTTAAAAAGATCCAACTTTTTTCTTTACACTTGAGTTCCCTGAGCGTAGGAAAATTTGAATATAGATAAGTGGATCAAAATTTTTTATTAGTTTACTCAAAGTAAGAGAGTTGGAATAGAATGGTCTTAAGGGTTTGAAATATGATCTTTCTAAGGTGTAGAGGAATGATTTCACTAAAAAGATGATATTCATTTGTATTAGGGGCTTTAGTTCTTACATGATTCTTAAGTGCTTTGGGGCCTCATATCATCGTAGGGAGTGGTCCAATCTTTTCTTTTAGCTCCGAGTTCGAGGGAGATTTGATGATCTCACACTACTCGAGTGATTGCATCTACTCATGGAGAGGTCAAAGACCAAAAGTTAATAAATTTCCAAATTGGGGTGAACTTCCTCGATGGTAATATCCTCTTGTATTGAAAGATGTGGTTTATTTCCAGTCACACAATAAAGGATAAAGAGAATATCTAGCAAGAAATATGACTTTCCTTTATCTTAGAGACTCTAGCGCTTACACAGGTCTTAACTACTTCTGGACCTCATCTCATTGTAGGGAGTAGCGCAATCTATTCTTTCAGCTCAGACCCAAAGGAGGATTTTTATCTTGTGCTGCTTAAAAGATTGCATATAGTTATTATTAGGTTTAAAGACTAGGGTAGGATAAGTTTTTCCTAGAAGATATCTCCTAAGGAGGTCTAATTACATGGTTTGGGGTTTTAGACTTGGCATATGAATTCCCTGAGTGTTTTGAGAAGGTGAGTTTTTCTTGAATATTTCATTATGACTAGTAATGTTTTTATGAATAGAAAGGTGATCTTTATTAAAGAAAAAGGAATAAGAATATAAAGCAATTAGGCATAAGAACTTCCTTTATGGATAAAATAATTTGAGTTTGTAAGCGCTCCAAGTTCTTGGTATCTCGTCCCTATTGTAAGTTTGTAGTTGGAGCTTCTAGGTCAGCCTATATTTCGATGATGTAGGAACCTTCCCATGTAATCCCTAGTTTGTCGAGAGTACAGTAGCGAGCGACTGCAGCTTCCTTCTATATAACTAGGTCTCTAGGATGGAAACTTTTCTTCTTAACATGGAGATTATGGTACTTGACATCCCTTCACTTTACTTCCTCTTATCAAAATGTATCTTGCACTCTTTTCTCTTTCTAATTTGTCAGTGGTTATATGTAAGCCTTTTTTATTAGACACTTTCATTCACTTGATTCGGTGGTTGTATCATGAGTCATAGTTAGTACCCTTTTGATTGGCAATTTTAGCTCAATTGGGAGTACAACCTTAACAGTGTGCAAAAGTGACTAGGGTGTGAGCCATGTGGTGATTGATTAAGTCATTATGAGGGCCGATATTACATAAAGAAGTAGTTAGTGCCCTTAATCTTTTTCATGAGGAGATTATGTATGAACTTGTTAGTGATTTAACCTAAATGTAAGTCTGAGGATGGTGAATGGATTCAAACTTGAGGTGGATGCAATAGCTATTGTAGAATTCCTTGAGGCCTTGGTTAGAAAAATTATGATATATTAAATGCAATTCTTATAAAGGAGACTCCATGTTGGTAGATGGTTTGGGTTTAGATGAAGTTCTGGACTATAATAGAGGTTTTGCGACCGAGCACTTTGGCTTTAATTCGTTTGGTGAAGTAGTCGATCATGACCAAGATGAATCTTCTATTCCTAGTTGAAGGTGGGAATGGGCTTAATAAGTCTGTTCCCCAGATGACTATGGACAGGGAATCATAATCCAATGTAATTTATGGGAAGGTATAGTTGCATTAGGGATAAATTTAGACACTACACACATTTTTAAATTTTTTTTTTCAATATACTTTCATAGAGAAGACTTGAAATATTATTGCCTAAAGATCTAGTGGATGAGAGTGCATCCACCAGAGTGGCTTCCGCATTCACATGAATTGAAGTCACTCTGGTTTTTTAGCACAATACTTGCTCCAACCCTTTACTGGCCGAGGCACCATAAAAATACAACATCTAGTGAGGTTGGGTCATCTATTATGATTCCATACTTTGGTTAGTGTAGTCTACGAGAAAGTAAGAAAGTGCTTGAGTCTTGATAGCTCAAACTCGCTAAGTTTAATAGATCATTTGAGTAGTCAAACTCAATTGCCAGGTTTGGAAAGAACTGCCTTTATAGGGTGTCAGTTACTACTTAGAAGGAATGGACCAAGGAATAAGGTTGTAATCTTCTATCTAAGTTGACTAGAGCCAACACAAGATTTTTATGATGGGATACCTTTATTCCTCTTCTTAGAGTATGCAACTTACATAGTAGATGGGCCATTTCTTCTTTCATACCTCCTTAATAAGTATATAACTGATGACATCTTCACCAACTCCATGGAATAATATTTTTTTTTTTTTTATGTGGAGTTATGTAGAATTGAAAGATGACATCTTCACCTTCCATCAAATATTTATCTCACTTCAAGATGGGCCATTCTCTTTTGTTGAAGATTTCCCGAAAGATTATGTTCACTGAACTCCTCATAAATTATTAAAATGTTGTCAATATGATATTTGGCGATCAAAGCTATGGCGATAACTGCTTTATTTTGGGGGTTGCCTTTACTTGGACCATCTTTGTTGCTAAAAGTAATGGGTGTATTATTGGTGGGTCTTGAGCACGATGGCATATTAACTTCTTTGGTGCATGGCTTCTTTGTATAAGTAGGAATGTGTAATGATACTTAAATTTTTATAAGAATTATTTTGACTTATAAAAGTCAAATAATATTTTAAGAGTCATTATAAGTCTAATTTATAAACCATCTTTATCATATCATAGATATTATTATGTTTTAATTATTAGACTTTTTTTTAATAATTTTATGAGCAGTATAAATATGAAAATAAGAAGTTTCTTATTTAATTGTAATTCCTCTAGAAATTTAAACTTGTGGGTACAAGGGGCTTTCTGGGACTATTATGTATCTATTTTATAAAAATATTTCATTAGAGTCTTCTATATAATCTATTTTATTTTATAAACATTTTTTTTTTAATTTTTAGATCTTTATATTTGATGATATAAAATGATTTATACTAATGTTTTGTTCAAAACTAAATAATTGGTAGAATTGTCAAAGGGTCCTTAAGATATTTTATTAAAAAAAAAATTTTTCCACTGAGGCCTGCAACGCTTTATTACGCAGAATGTTGGCCATTAATAGAGATGCATAAAATTAAGTGTAGCAGAGATGAGGAGGTTTAGGTGGGTGAGTGAATTTGAACTTATAGATAGCACACTGGTGAATATATATATATATATGTGAAAATGCATATACTAATTTTTCTTATGAATGTCATTAACTATGATTCATTTATATTTTTTATATGTTCTAAATTGGTTCTCTCAGTCGAATATTGATCATTATATCACTTATTTATGTCATGAAATATGTATATATTAGAAAGGATGGTAAAAAAATGATTGATTAATATAGGTTGGTTGGAGATATGTTACCTTATACAGGAGGGTGGGTTGATGAACTTTCTTTTAAAATAAGATTTATGGTGTAATCCTAAATGATATGAAAACGGATGTATAAGGAAATAAATAAATATGATATGATATACCGACGGGTAGAAAGTGGCGACTTTTGACCTAAACGCCACTTTTATATAAACGACTTGTGAAATGATAAACTTATAAATAAGGTTGTATATAAGAAAAATAACATAGATAGCTGGATGATTAATCTTGCTTATAATGTTTGTATATACATGTGTTAAAAGTATATATATATTATATAATTGTTATGAAATTATTTACATAAGATATATACTATAATCAATACAAGTCTCCGATAAGGCTGATAAAATTGGTAGAAAAGACATTGATATATATATAAATTACATGGTTTAAATAATATGAATATATAATATTAAAGATAACTGATATAACTATGAATATGACATGTACACAAATTTTTTAAACTGAGATAGATAGAAATCATTCTATAGCTAATGGATATAGAGATGATACTAACACCCTTATGTATGATTACCAGTTACTGATCATTGCTATTAAGATATGCAGTTGTAAGGTTGTTTATTGATCATATGGCATGTTAATTTTTTATTGATTGTTAAAATCTTTTACAGTTATATATTCATATTTATAATGACCAAATGGTTACATGCATGTTATTTCTAGTGTCATACATTAATTTTAGTAGTAGGTTCTGGTAATCTACTGAGTTGTTAGCTCACTTTTTGGTTTTACGTATTCTTATAAAGGGGTATAAACCCAGTAGAGTGAGAATATATTAGGGTTTCAAGTTTTATTTTTCTTATGCATTTTCTTCAATTTTATTCTTTTATAGTCACAAAATAAAAGATAGATTGATGAATATATTGATTAAACTCTTAGCTAATATATATGAATTTTGATGGGTGAATATAGTTTTATATTTTAATGTATATAATTTTTAATTGCTTCTACACGAATGTTTTTTGTGGATGAATTCATAGAAACTCTTATTGATTAATTAAAAGATTAAAAAAAATAATTCTTTTAAAATTTGATCCTGGGGTCTCATAGTTGGTATCAAAGCAAAGGTTATTCGAATAATTTAATTATAATTAAAGCTATAAGACATAA
Source organism: Dendrobium catenatum (assembly GCF_001605985.2). Lineage (NCBI taxonomy): Eukaryota > Viridiplantae > Streptophyta > Magnoliopsida > Asparagales > Orchidaceae > Dendrobium > Dendrobium catenatum. The sequence continues at coordinate 1,708,547 of NW_021318576.1, read as the reverse complement.
TTGAAATGGGTAATGTTAGAATTTATTTTCTTTGCATCATTTCATGCTTATGTGTGATTGAATTATAATTTGATTAAAAAGAGAATAATACTAAGTGAAATAGATCCATTTGAAGTGTAAAACAATCAAATTATAATAGCCCTATTGAGTTTTGATAGCATAGTGCATTTTGTCAATTTGATAGCACAACTGATGAGTGATGCATGGAGCAGGTAGATTGAGAGTAAGGATATTGAAGAAAGATAAATATTTGTAGATGTTCCACAAGTTGATGTCCCATTATTCAAAGAAGCGGTAGAGCCATAAGCAAAAAAAGATTGGCTATTGAGATTGAGAAGATATTTAGTAGTATACAATGTCCAAAGAATAAAAACTACCATTGTAGTATTTCTATTTGAAGAAGAAGGTGAGAGATGGTAGATAAGATAGTAGTGAGAGAAATTTTAGGGAAAGATGAATGCTTAGATTATCTAAATAAAGTTATTATTTTCTTTAGAGACATGTCTTTACCTCCATCAGCTCGACAGAATACGTAGGAGGCTTTCATGAGATTGCAGCAGTGGAACATAAGTAATGTAGCATGAAGCTAAGTTTACTTAATGGTGTCAATACTTAACTATACAAGAAACCTAATACGATCCCAACCTAAATGGTTTTGGGTTCAAGTCAACTCATTTAGTAAATGGGTTAAGTTTGAGTTCAATATACTAACCCATTTTTTAAATCATGTCATGTTTAAGTTGATCCAAAAACTTGAGGGTGACCCCAATGAAACATGGTTTTAATTAGAACCTAGGACTTAAAATGTGTAATTTGTCATGGTGGCAGGCTCATTTAGTTAATCTCTATCTTTTTTAACTTTATCTATTTCCTTCTTGCTCACTTTCTCTCACTGATTCCTACATGCTGCATCTCGTAACTTCTAGAGTCTTGTTGCCATCTCTAATAAATTCCAGGCTCTATATATTTTACAATTGATTGTCTCTCTTTTCCTATTTTATATTTTAGGTTTTTTTTTGACTAATTTCATATTGATAGTTTTAGAACATAGAAGTTGGATGGGATTTAAGATTTTTTGCCTCAATTTTCACAAACATGTTGATGTCAACTCCTCTAAGAATTTAGGTTCTTTTGAATTTATGAAATTCTATTTTTGTTTTTAATTTTATGTTTTATGATTCATATTATGCTCTATTCTTTAGAAATTATTATTAAATTATTGTAACTTGCAAATATATAGAGTATGCTTTTTTTGGTTGTCTAGTTTATGGTTTAGGTTAAACGTTTATATTATCTTCTTAATTCTCATATGTATTGACTGCTATTGTATTGGTTTTTTAATGCACTTATGCTTCTCTGGTAGTCTAGTTGAAAATGATAAATGCTTTTGACCTTCTCATGTTCTCATCTCTACTGAGTGGATGAGTGCTGACAATTATGGTCTTATAGTTATGTACTTATTCTTTTTTTATTTTTTGTTGCAATCTAAGACCTGTAGTGTGTGATTTTGATGATGATAAATATTATTATTGAATTGTTCTTTTCTTAGTGAATATTTTGGACATTTTTTTGTCTTTGAGCACTAACATTATAGTTAAAATATACTCTGCTCAAGGCAAATGGAAGCTCAAGATTAGGTAGAATAGGATGTCAAGTAAAAGAGTATATACTTTTATTTTTATTTATTTTTTATTTTCTGAATTTGGCCAAATAAGAGTGTATGCAATTTGGTAGCCGTACAGACACAAACAATCGGAGTGAGAAAAATTTAAAGTTAAATTTTTTTGTATTAATCATACTATGTAATTAGTTATAGAGAGAATGAGCTAAATGACTAATTAAACAATAAGTTTCTATAAACTATTCATACTATGCAATCCAGATCGTACTATATAATTCATTATGATATAAAAACCCCAGTAGCCGAATAAATTAAGTAAGACATTCAAAATTTAAATTTTGAACTAATCATACTGTATGAAATTCTAAACTCTTACTTAAATTAACCACTGTAATTAGTCAATCATATCATGATTTAATTAATAATAGCATATCATATTGTACGATCATGGTAGTACCGTATAATTGGTGTAGATTAAGTTTTAGTCATCCTAAAGATACTAAATAAAACTATGGTTTTTGAACTAATCGTACTATATGATATTCATATCACACTAGATGACCTATTTGAAATTAACTAACTATATTATACGATGATAACAGTATGAGATGATTAATAGAAATAATTTTCAATCATCCTAGAAGTCATCCTGTAAGAATAGAGAGAAAGCAAACAGATCGTATAGGACAATCTTTGGATTGTACTATATGATGCGTTCAAAAAATTGAAAAGTTTGTTTGAATGACTATTTGCATCATACTAGACAAATCTAGTTTTTGAACTAATTATATTGTATGAATTCCAATCATAATGTATGAATAGTGATGACAAACTTGAGTTTTTAGGGTTTTTTTAAGTATAATACTTAAGCAATGTCATTAGAATCTCATAGAAATAAGCAAGGATTTTTTGAGTGCTGAAGGAACTCTGAGAGAGAAGTTGTTGAGAGAGATCCATGGTTTGGGAGGAAGGAGAAGGTGAAGTTGTGCGTGAGGGAAAAAAGTGTGAGGGGATCACATGGTTGCTCTAGCTTGCTGCACCCTTGCTCCTCCTATAGCCATGGAGAGCCCTTTAAGGCTCTCTTGGGAGAGAGTCTTCTAAGTCAACACCTTAATGTACTCTGCCTTAACTAGGAAGGAGAAAAAGATTGGTTCTATGCTGCCTTCTATAGAATGAGAAAAATATCTGAGTTCTCTTCCTTCTCCAGGAGAGAGAAAAATGATTCAAGGCCCACTGCTATCATCGAGGAAGATGACATAGCTTCTGACACTCAGCCGCATCAGGTTTGGTAAAATTGAACCTATAAGGGCTTCTCTGCCTTACTATGGGAATAAAAAAAGAGTCACTTTATGTTTGTGCAATACCCTGAGCGGAGGACTCCGGAGAGTGGATTTTGGTTAAGTTTGATCGAACTACTATAAAATTTAGGTGTGCTCTTTTAGATTTTTACTTTATGTATTTTACTTTTCTATAATTTATTTTTTTAATAAATACTTGGTTCAAAACCTGTGGTTGATGTTAGATTAAGTTGATTCAATTATTATCCCAATTGTCATAAGTACTATTAAGTTTATTAGCTTTTGTATCGGGTGATCAAATTGTTTATTTTAAAGTATTAAAAATTTACAAAAAGATTTTTATTGTGATAAAAAACAAATTCCCCACTTTTGGTATGCCTCAAACTAGTTCTGTGAGATCTCACAATGTCCTCGAACTTTCAAGTGGTATTAGAGAGTGTTTAAAAAATGTGGTTTTAGAAAACTTTTGGAAAATGATTAATGTCACATTTTGGTACTCAAAATACTGCGGAGGGTTATTAAATAACCTGTCCACCTCTAATTGATAATATATCTTTTGATTTTAAAAAATTTGCATGTCCGCTTTCTTGCAATATATAAATTATCACATGTGGATGTTAGTCCCAGAAGGATATCTACACCTTATCATTTTGTGAATGGCATTAAAATTGAACTATCATTTAATGAATGGAGTAAGGAGGATAGGGATTTAGCCGAACTAAATGTAGAATATTTAAACTATTTTCTCTGTGCATAGAAATTTGAAGATTATATGAGTGTATCAAATTTTACTACTGGAAAAGATATTTCAGAAAAACTATACATAACCTACAAAGGAACTAGTGAAGTAAATTGGTCAAGGTTAAAAATTCTGCTTCATAACTACAAACTATTTTGTATGAAACTTAGTGAATCAATTTCTGAAATATATATTAGGTTATCACAAATAGTGATATCCTTATATGCATTGGGTAGAGAACTTACAAATTCTAGAAAAGTTAATAAGATTCTACATTGTCTACCTAGTTCCTATGATGCTAAGATAAATGCAATTATTGAATCTAAAAACTTAAATTTTTATTCCATTGACAATTTTCTTCGGTCACTCATTATCTACAAGCAAGGAGTGAGTCAAAGTAAAAGTGATGTAAGAGAAAAGAAGAAGGAAAGAACTATAGCACTAAAAGCAAATGATTATGATAGTAATAGTTCTACACCAGAAGAGGATGACAACATCCCCTTAATGACACAATAGTTCAAGATCTTTTTGAAAAGGAAATAGAGGAGGCATCGTTAATATTGGAACAAACATAAACGCATTAAAATGTAGAAGTTTCTTTTAACACTATTTTCTTCGAATGCAGGAAACATGGCCACCTCCGATCGGACTGCCCCGATTTGAAGAGTCACCTAATTAAGGAAATGGGTGAAGAGAAGACAAGGTTTATGAGGGGCAAGCAAAATACATAGAAAGCATTTTGGCCAACTCAACTTGAGAATCATCTGAACCAGAAGCAAAGGAGGAGGTAACAAACTTATGTATTATAGCTACTAATAATCTTTATCAATTAGATCAAGATCAGGTATGTCAACTTTCCTATGATGAATTACTCATTATTTCAAAAAAAAAAAAATTATAATTCATATAGGAAGCTAAAAAGGATGCATGTTAGTCTCAATATTGATTTTTTTACTCTACAAAAAAAGATTGCTAGTTTAATTACCGACCATTCAAATTTAGATGGTGATCACATGACCTTCTTTAACAAATATGTTGCCGAAATAAGAAGCATGTCGACTTAACTTATGCACAAGACTCCTTGAAAACATTACATATTGAATTAGAGAAAGCATATAAAGGATTAGAAGCTTGCACAGATGGAATAGATAGTAGGGAGCACAGATTGAAAATAGAAATGTTCATTCTTGAAAGTAATAACAAGTTTTTAGAAGCAGAACTAACTATAATTGAGAATAATAAACCACCACCTACCTTAGAATATTTTTATAACCCCTAAACATAGCATGCATCACATAAACTTAAGAAGAGGCACTATGACCCACTTAGTTTATAAATCCATTTCTTGGTGTTAGGTGTTACACTGGTGGCATATTAGGTCACATAACCTGCACTTGCACAAACCATCGTAGAACACATCTGGTGTGGAGGACCAAATTATATTCATTACAGCATGACATACATTCATTTCATTCATTAATGCATAATATGGGACACAAACTCACTTGGATTCCCATATTTAACATTTAAGTGACATTATAGGGATGCTCTCACAAAAGACCTAATGAGTGCATGTGCAAGTGTGAGGGCCATGATTGGTGATATAAAGCAAATCATCACACTAGAGACTAAGTCAAAAGGAAAGGTTACACTATGAGACAAGTTTTTTTTTCAGTTAAAACCCATAGAGGGGCTTACACGTTAAAATAAAAAGCAATTACAAGGTCCTTAAGTGGGACCCTCAACTCCCTAATGCTCAAAAGAACTACAAAACAAAGCAAAAGAAAACCTATAAGCCGATAGTCCACATTAATCCAAAAAACAAGATAACCAAGTAACATGCTAATGATGCTATAAAGAAGCATTGAAAAAAGAAAGATACAGATATGAACTTGAAGCATAATCTTTCTACAAAAAAACTTGACCACAACCATATGCAAAACCACATGAAAATCAATAAGGCTACAAAACAAAAAACTAAAGCACAAAATAATATAGAAATATAAATGGAAATTGACTAAATTATGCGCAAAGTAACAAGAAATGATATTACCCATATACATCTTATGAGCAAAAAAATCTGCCATAGTAGAACAAAAATTGCTCCCACCAAATACCAAAAACCATGTTAAAAACACCAAAGCATAGATCCAGGATATACATACAATAATGCATAAAATACAAAAACCAGAAACAAATTGAAGTAGGACAAGCCATGCAAGCTTATAAACCAACCCAAACCACCACTTACAACCCAAAAAAGGTACAAGCTGATAGAGCTTGGGAAAAAATGAAACTAACAAACATCACTTGGAAAATCCAATCATCACTCCATCCTACCACCAAGCCCAATCCTCTACACCTTGGCAAGAAGATCCCAAAAGTAGCAAGACTGGCTCACAGAGAACCTAGATAAAGAGACAAAGCAACACAAAACAAAAGTCAAGGGGCACAACAACCACTAGCACAAACTGTAATAGAGCCGTAGGCCAAGACAAACACGCCATCTAGAAACGATCTTAAAGACAACAGCCAAAAAAGATACATAGACAAGAAGGTCGCCAATTCCAACAGGCGCAAGAGAGAGAAACAGCAGGCTAGAGAGAGAAACAGCATGTTTTTTCAAATTTTGATTTCGCGGTTTATCCGCTATCCTCATCGCTTGGAGTTGGCGTTGACGGCGGAGGGCCGCCGACCTTCGGTCGGTGGACTGAATACTTCTGGTGATTCGGATGGACTTTTGGGATCGAAGGAAGAACGGAGTCGTTCTAAATCGGATCAAGTTTCTTCCAGAAAGAGTGCTTATCCTTTGGTAATCAGAGAAATTACAGATGGCCAGACTAAGAAGGTGGTTAAATTCGTGGAAGGAAAAGGTAAAAGAATTTTAGTTAACTCTGATTGCAATTCTCCGGTAATTGAGAAGAATCGTTCAAGTAAACCAAATGACGCTGAAGCTTCCTCCTCAGATTTTAAAATTTTTGCTAAAAAATTTGGATATTCAAATGCAATCTCTGACCCTTGGCCAGCGATAAATGCAAATACCCCCAATGAAGTTAACGGAAATTCTAATTCTGTGGATAAGCTACATTCGGTTCCTTGTTCTGATCCTCTTTTCAATCCTTTCTCGCAATCAGAAAATAGAAATTTTTCTTCCAATGACAATTCTACAAAGGGAGGAAATTCAGGTCCGAAAACTGATTCTGGAAATGCTTGGGTTAAACCTCACCTTATTAAGCTTAATTATAAAAGGGATTCTACTCCGTTATCTGAGGATGGGGTTGCTGTTTTAATGGATTCTGTATCAGAAAAATCCAATTCGCAAGTTCTAAGGAACTCTCTGGTAATCAAAGTATTTGGTAATAACATCCGATTCCCAGTTTGTAGCAGAGAACTGAGGAAACAATGGTCTAGATATGGAAATTTTCATCTTACAACTCTGTGGCTCGATTGGATTCTCTGTTCATTCACCAAGGAGGAAGCTGTGGAAGAAATACTAGAAGGAGGACCATGGTATATAGGAGGTAATATCATTGGGTTGGACAAATGGTCACCCAACTTCTCCCCTGAAACTCTTAAAGGACTTACAGCTCCTATTTGGATTCGTCTGCCTTGCCTTCCCTTACATTGCTGGGATGAGGAAAATATTTGTAGAATTGCTTCCAAAATTGGCTCCCCAATTTATCTGGACGGTAATTCTTTTAAATGGGGAAAAAGGGAGTACGCACGTGTCTGTGTTCGATTAAATTTGGATGAAAAGATTCCTAAAGGAGTTTGGATAGAAGGTTTGCATGGAAGATCATTCCAAAAATTGAATATGAAAGAATCTCCTCACTGTGCTACCATTGTGGTAAATTGGGGCATACAAAGAACCACTGTTCTTTACTTATCCAACCTTCTTCAGTAACAGCTCCTGAGGTTAGCAAGAAGATAGTAAATTCAGCATAAGAAATAGATAAAGAAGATGCTCAAGATGAATTGGGACCCTGGATTCAAGTCAAATTCAAAAAAAACAGGCAGCCGGGTTCTTCTGTTTTAATGCAGAAATCTGATCTTTTAAAGCCAACCAATTTCAAGCAGAATTCTGTTAGACAAGTCTATAAGCCAATACAAACTAATCTGGATAGTGAAGAGGGTGAAATTATTGAAACAAGGCAGCTGCAGATTCAGGGCAATAAGTCGGCCAACTCAAAGGTGGATAGTTTGATTCCAGAGGTTTCCATGAAAAATAGCTTCAGTGCTCTAGAAGAAGAAGTTCTGGATCATTCGGAAGAAGGCTCTAAAGACTTAAACAACTCTTCGGATATAGTTGCTTCTCAATCCTTATTAGAGCAAATTAAAAAATGTTCTACTGCAGCAGTAGAGAAGATAGATATTAGCACTGAAGATAAAAATACTAATATCAGGAGCATCATCGAAGCTGGTTGTATGGAAAATACTAATTCTCATTCTGAAATTATCAAGGGGGTGGGTTGTTTGCGAACTCTTGTAAATCCTGAGGGATTACTTGCGAACTCAAATATACCCTTTCAAAAATCTGATGTCAAACTTCTAAAGGAGCTGAAATCTTTGGGTAAGGATAATATTATCTCTCATAGTAGGAAAGGAGGAGGATCTACTAAAGGTAAGAAAGGGATCAATCCCATTTCTTATCAACCATGACTTCCATATTGTTTTGGAATTGTAGGGGGGCAAGGAAGAAAGAGGCCTCCCACTACTTGAAGGAATGCATTAAAGATTTTGACTTAATCTTTGTTGGAATATCTGAAACTAAGATATCCACTTTCGACAGAAAAGACTGTGACAATTTTATAGGAAAACTTTGGGATTTTTACTGTTATCCAGCTGAAGGTATCTCAGGTGGACTCATGGTTTGTTGGAGAAAGGATCTTGCCACTTTTACCATCTTGTTAGCTTCTCCTCAAACAATTATAGGAGAATTGTACATTGCTAACAAGGGGAAATGGATTATTGCTTCTGTATATGGTAATAATGATTTATACAAGAGGAAAAACCTTTGGAACACGCTTGAAGGCATTTCTAACCCAGTTTATCCAATCATCATTGGAGGAGATTTCAACTGCATTCTATCTCAGAAAGACAAACTTGGAGGGAAGAAATTCAAATACACTCAAGGAATCCAAGACTTCAACAATTTCATTAGTTCATGTGATCTTCATGAACTAAAGTTTATTGGTCCCAGGTACACTTGGTGCAACAACAAGACAGGGGGAGCTAGAATCATGGAAAGATTAGACAAATGCTTCTTGAATTTGGCTGCTTTGCTCTTTATTATAAATCCAGTGGTTAAACATCTTCCTAGAATAGCGTCTGATCATTGTCCCATTCTTCTAAACTTGTTCAATCCATCTATTTGTAAAAAAAGGTTCATCAAGTATGAAGAAGTTTGGTCCTCCTATGCAGCTTCTATAGGTATTGTTAAAAAATCTTGGAATAAAAATATGGTTGGTGATCATGCTTCGGTTTTAAAGAAAAAGTTTAAGAGAGTTTTGAAAGCTTTGTACCACTGGAGTAAAAACAAACATCAAAACCTGTTTGAACTGAAGGAAAGACTTAAATTAGAAATCTCTGTAATGCAATTAGAAGAAGCAGATGGAGGGGGGCTGACTGAAGATAAATTACATATGCTGAGAGCAAAAGTTTGACTGCTTAATATAACATTATCCCGGCTGAACTCCTGGTGGAAACATAGAGCAAAAACGAAATGGATGAGAGAAGGCGACTCAAACACCAAATTTTTTCATGCCTATTCTTCGGGTAGGAGGAGCTCTAATTGGATTAACCAAATTAAGAAAGGAAATAGCGAATTAACTTCTGATACTTCAGAAGTGGAAGATATATTTGTCAGCTTTTTCAAAAACAAATGGCAAGAAAAATATTGCTGTTTTTCTGGTTGGCCGAAACCATTCAATGTGCTTAATGAATTTGATAAGGGAATCCTTTTGAAAGAGTTTAAGAAAGAAGAGCTTGATGAGGTGGTTAATCATTAAGAAGCAAATATTTCGCCTGGTATAGATGGGATTTCTTACTCATTCATCAAAACCTTTTGGTCTATCATAAGCAATGACGTTTGGAAAGCTATTTCATCGTTCTTTGAACTAGGAACCATGTGTCCTAGTTGGAAAGAGAATTTTATCACATTAATCCCTAAAATAGAAAATCCGTTGCTCCCTTCTAGTTTCAGACCCATCAGTTTATGTTTTTCAGTTTATAAACTGATAGCTAAGATGTTATTAAACAGAATGCTTTTCATTATTCCAAAACTTGTTTCAGTAGAACAAGCTGCTTTTATCAAAGGCAGATCTAGCTCTGAACACATTTTATTAGCTCAAGAAGTTTGCAACAAATTTAGATTCTCCAAAGCTAAAAAAGGACTTATGGCTATCAAAATTGATATGGAACAAGCTTATGACAGTATGAGTTGGTCAACAGTCACTCAAGTCTTGAAGAATTTGGGGTTCCCAGATAAGTTTGCTAATTTCCTCATCCAATGTGTTTCAAATACTAAATTCTTTATCATTATTAATGGAAATATTTCGGAATGGATTGAAGCAAAAAGGGGATTTAGACAAGGTTGTCCTCTTTCTCCCTTTCTCTTCATTTTATGCTCTCAACTACTCTCAGATGAAGTTAAGAAAAATGGAAAAGATTTGGGGATTAAGTTAGCTCCAAATGTTGAGAATATTTCACATCTTCTATATGCCGATGACATAATTTTCTTCTTGAAAGCTGAAGGGAGTTGTGTGAAGAAAACTAAAGAAATTTTAAATCGGTACTGTAAATGGACTGGGCAAAAAATCAATTTCCAGAAATCTTCCATTCTCTTTGGTAAGTCGGTTAAGAGAAAAAGAAAGAAGAAATTGTCCAAAATCCTCAAATTTAAAGAGGTTCAAGAACTGAAATATCTTGGGATCAATATTATGCTAAGGAGGTCGGCTAGGATGGATTTCTCTCATCTTCTTAACAAAGCCAAATAAGTATTTGAATGTTTGGGGCAACAAATACATTTCTTTAGCAGGGAAGATTCTTCTTGTCAAATCTATTTTGTCATCATTTCCAATCTACCACATTACTCATTCCTTAGTTCCTTTGAGTTTACTCAAAGAACTAGATAAAAAGTGTAGAGATTTTCCTTGGAATAAACAGGATGGTAGTAAAGGTCTTCATTACATTTCTTGGGAGGTTCTATGCAAGCCTCTTGTTTTGGGAGGTCATGGCATTCAATCCTTGATTTCTAAAGTGAAACCTTTAAGAGCAAAGTTTGCTTTGAAACTAATTTCAGGAGATTCTTCCATTCTCTACAGTGTTCTTGCGGCCAAGTATGGTACTTTTCCTTGGAACATTCAACTTAAAGCTCAAAGTTCTCCTACTATTAAAATTATAGTTAGTGGCTCTCAAGCTCTTCAAGATGTATTGAGATGGAGAGTCTATAAGGGGAACAACATCAATATAATTCAAGATGTTTGGATTTATGACAAACCAATTTCAAGATGGCCAACTTTTATAGCAGATTTGAGCCAGCACAACCAGCATTTGGATTTCTTCATACAAGAAGGAAAATGGAATGAAGAAAAATTAAAATTCTTTTTTGGGCCTGACTTGGTTGATATTATTAAGAATATCAAGATTTATTCTGATTACACCCAAGAACAACCGGAGCTGATTTTTAGATTCTCAGGTAAAACTATCTCTTCTTTAATTTTTGATAGCTCAGGTTCAAACAAAGATGAAGATCTGACATGGAAATGGAGGAAAAAGCTGAAGTTGAATCCTCGTGTAAATATTTTCTGGTGGAGGCTTAGTTTAAGTGCTATTCCTACTTATTTTTTCCTTAATTCCAGAAATCTATCTAGAGTAATAAACTGTCCAAGAGGGTGTAATACAGAAGAGAACAACTTACACATAGCAATCAATTGCCAAAAATTGGATCAGATTTTCAATATTTTAAGAAAATGGGGAATCACTATTCCTGGTTTTAACTCCATGGAAGAATGCTTTACAGCTTTGTCCTTAATGTCTTCTAACAATCGTTTTACTGGTAACATTTACTGTTCGGTAGTTTATTTAAACTGGATCAATAGAAATAAATTGACTCATGGAAGTACTGAAGACTGCTCTTCTTTCATTGCTGTCAATGCTTTTAGTATGGCTATAGCCTCCTTCAATAATAATTCGGCTTACTGGGAAACTAACCAGCTTTCACAGCTGTTAAGCCATTAGTTTCCTCCTCCAACCGAATGGATTAAATTAAATATAGATGTTGTAGTTAAGTGTAACTACAAAGCTGGGATAGGTGGAGTTCTAAGAGATCATAAAGGTAGATTTCTATGTGCTTTTGGTGTTAAACACAAGCATTGTTTTAAAAAAATCTTGCTATATGCATTTCCTCAAAAAAAAAAAAACAAGATACATAGATAATAGAGAAAGCCCTAGGAACCCCACCAAACAACCACAAGCCACCCAGTAACCTCACAATAAGGGAAACCTAGCACATAAATAATATAGCCCCATACCCCAACATTACTCCCAAAGGTACCCACAACCATAAAATACAGCCAAAACTAGGCCCCAAAATAAATCCTAAAGGTAGGAGAGCAGCAACTAGGAAACCCATCAATAAATGATCCGGTGTAATCACAACTTTAGCCTGTATCCATGAAAACCTCATTTAAAAAATACAAAACCATAGAAAAATGCCAATAACAATTTAGAAATACTAGAACATTATAGAGAAAGAAATAAAACTTAGCCACTAACATGAGAAGGGAAACGGTAACCAACAACCACATAATGCTCCAGATAAAATTCACCCCCACCAACACAAACAACCACAAGTTTAGGCAACCCACCAAGAAGAAAAGCAACACCACACAACAACAAAAAATGACAAACCAGCTACTAGTAGGCCCCACCAGAAACCACCCAAAACTCATCAAAATAAGCCTAAGGGAATTCACCAAACATCAAAAACAAAAATAGAAAGAAGAAATCATCCCTAGAAAACCTGGATACCGCACCAAGATAGCACCAAAAAAGCTAGCCACAGGATGACAAATAACAGTATAGAACCAAAACCAAAGGCCTAGAACCATCTAGATACAAATGAAAGGAATATATCAGGCTGCACAAGAGGCTAGCACCCACAAAAAAACAAAATAACAAAAGGGATAACCACTAACTCGCCAACCACTAGAGAATCAGATAGGAAACAACACCCAAGCCAGTGCAACAAAGCCCCACCAACTAAATAAAACCAACCAAATTAAAACCTGAAATAAGGTATACCAATTTTATCTAATATAACAAGACCTTTTAAAGGGGTAAGTAAATTAGCAATCATAAAATAAGTGAAATAATCCAACTCACTCCCAAGGTTGGCAAGCCAATTAGCACAAGCATTACCCTCCCTATAAATATGAGAAAAGGAAACATTAACAAAGATCATCAATTGTTTAACATCCCTAACCAGATAAAAGACCATAGCATTACAGACTGATTCCTCAAAATTATTATTGCATTGAATGCTGTAAATAGGGTCAACCTTAATCTCAATGTTAGGAATATCAAGAGACATACATAATCCTAGACCATATAGAATAGAAGTAAGATAAAAAAAGTGCACAGTATAGTTCTGTAAAGGACTCGCAACACCCACAACAATACTCCCTTGACTGTCTCTAATAATCCCACCACACCCTAAAATTAAACCTTTAGCAATACCACCGATATTCAATTCATAATAGTTAATACAAGGTTTAACACAATAAACATAACTAGGTTTAGAGAGATAGTGAGCTTTATCCAACCTGAGGCCTAAATGAGCAGCAATAAAATAATAGTTCTTAAAGCTTTTGATAGAAAGAAAATTAAGAGAAAAAAGCTCAAAACTTTATCTTTAACATTTTTAAAAATCCTATAATAATTCATACTAACACCATTAAAAAGTGAGTTATTCCTATCCATCCATAAGTACCACAAAATAAGAGAAGGGATGACATTTCTAATGTGCCCTTTAGAATTGAAAAATCAATATTTAAGTAGAAAAATTAGCATTAAAATAGTTTAATTTAAAAATATCATCAAAATAAATCTAGGTTTTAATAGCTAAAGGACCCGAGAGAAAAACATGATATATATTCTCAATATGATAACAACATGGACATTTGGATGGTAATATAAGCCACTTTTAATCAAGTTATCATCAGTAGGAATAAATCTATGTAAAATTTCCCAAATAAAGATAGAACCAGTAGGCAAAATACTTTTATGGCAAATCATAAAAAAAATATTAGTAACCTCATTCTTGGTTCTAAACAAATGCCAAGCATCATTTAATCTAAATGCCCCATCTTTAGACAAATTTTATAATAAAAGATCCTTCGAATAAAAGTTCAGAGGATGGTTAATAATTTTTTAAATAATTGAATCATGAAGCACATTAACAAGTTTATCAGAATCCCAATAGTTATCATTAACTAAAAAAATTACCTTAACCGCAATAGTGGAAGAAGTATTAGTGATGGAATCAATGGATTGATTACCCACCAATGATCTTTCCAAAAGAAGATGTTTCCACCACCTATCCCCCTAGAGTGGTGAGGCTCAACAGCCCATTTAATCTTATAAAGCCTTTATCAAATTTTAGAATCACTTATATTAAAGGAACAAGTAGTAGGATGCTTCCCCCCACAATACTTAGAGAACATAAACTTAGCCCAAAGGCACGCTTTAACATGAGAGGTATATCATAACTTGAAAGAAAAAGCATAGGCGAAATCAAACATACACTTACACCATAGGCAACCCTCATTCAACACACCACAACACGTGTCCTAAGAGGACCAAAAAAATTTAGAATTGCTATTAACCCGTTTCCAAAAAAAATTATTGATAATTTTAACAATTCTATTACACACCATCTGAGTGGAAAAAAGCGTTTGAAAAGAGTAATCAGGTGCAGAACAAAAGCACTTCTAATGAGAGTAAGCCTACCACCAAAACTAAAAAAATTAGAATCATAGGACAAAAGCTTATTCTGCACCAAAGTAATCAAATCATAAAAAAGAATAAAACTCAAAAAATTAGAATTATAGGACAAAAGCTTATTTTGCACCAAAGTAATCAAATCATAAAAAAGAAAAGACTTCTTTCTACCTTTAAAAAGAGTGATCCAAAGATACTTAATAGGTAAATGGCCTTGCACAAAACTAGTGAGGGCTTTGATAGCCACAATAAGAGCCTTAGGCACCTTATTAGAAGAAATGAAACATCATTTTTTTTTTGTTCAAAGAAAGAACACTAACATTTTCAAAGTTGTGAAAGAAGTCCAAAAGTCTATTCATCCTATTAAGAGAAGCATTCATTAAAATAATAAAATCATCAACAAAACTTAAATTAGAAATAGCAAAACCCCCAAAGGTTCTAAATAGAGGCTAGGGTGGTTCTCAAAGAGGTTGACAAGGCCTCCAGAAAGATAGTTGGTCGTAATAATGAAAAGGGCCGAAGACATATGATCCCCCTGTCTCAAACCATGAGAAGATCAAAAAAAGCTGGAGTTTTTACCATTAATAATAATAGAAAAATATGAACCTTCAATACAATTTCAAATAAGATTGATAAAAACTGAATTAAAACCAAATAAGTGCATAATATTATAGAGAAAATTCCAATTAATATTATCATAGACTTAGAAATATCAACCTTTAAGATAATAATGCTATCTATCACCCTGACATCTAGATCATGGAAAAATTTTTGAGCTAGTAAGATATTATCAGCGATAGCCTGGCCTTTAACAAACCCCATTTGATAGGGAAAGATAATTTTAGGAAGAGTATTAATTAAACCATTCATAATAATTTTAGAAATCAACATACTAAAAAAAGAGAAAAGTCTAATAGGTCTAAAATCATTCAAATTACTAACATCAGTACTCTTGAGAATTTGAACAATAGAGGTAGAGGTAAAAATTTTTGGTATAGCATGTGAAAATTTGTTAGGGATATTAAGCACTTAAGAACTAGCCCAAAACTAACCAAGAGGGGGGGGGGGGGGGGGGGGGGTGAAATTTTATTTTAAAAAAACTTTTAATCAAAAACACAAACTCAAAACAAACTAAGATTCCACAAAGAAACTTAAAGTGCAGAAATTAAATGCAAAAAAAGTAGTAGTAAAGAACACATAGATTTATAGTGATTCGATCAACTCGACCTACATCCACCCCTCGGAGGAGCCCTCAGGGATTTGCACTAAACTTAGTGACTCTCCTTTTGCTCCCACAGCAAGGAAGAGAAGCCTTTATAAAACCTCCTTTCCACCGACATCAGTGAGGCAGGAACCCGACTCCTTTTGTTTCGTCCTGAAGCAGGTTGAGAACCTTGATCGATTGTTGAAGTAAACCTTTCTTTAACCCCCAAGGACAAGGGAAGATGACCAGAGAAGACAACTTGGATCCTTGCTTAGAGAAACCTTTATGAAAGCCCTCATAAACTCCCCCTCATAAGTTCCTCTCTCTCTCTCCCTCTCTTTCCCTTTCCTCTAGGCTCTCTGAGGTCAAGACAGGAACAAATGATTCCCTCTTGGGTGAAAACACAAAACTTAAATAGAAGAGCTTTGGAATATCTCTTAATTGCAACAAACTGACTCTATCATCCAGGATGATCTGGAGATGTCCTGTACGATCAGTATAATTTTAGCTCAATCAGCTAGGATGATCGAGGATGATTAGAAGAAAATTGTTCATATCATCCTGGACGATAGTATATCATCCTGTACGATTAGTTTGATTTGTAGAAAATTGTCCAGACCATCACCTTGGTTAAGAATTGGATGATGCAAATTTTACTAGATCATCTAGGATGATCTCATGATCGTTTGGGATGATTACTTCAAAACCTCACAGATTGTCCAGAACATCGCCCTGAATGGATATCTAAATAATACAAAATTGACTAGATATCCAGGATATCTCTTGATAGTCCATGATGATTTGTTCAAAACATCATAAATCATCTAGAACATCGCCCTGAATAGAACCAGGCCAATGTTCGATTATCCAAGAATAATTATGGTTTCTTAACTGATCGTCTAAGACAATACTGCGATTATCCAGGATGATGTGATTTTTTCAATCAAGCCTTAATTACTTTCATTAATTACAAAATTAATTTAGGCATAATTATGCTGCATCGTCCATGACATCATCCTGGATGATGTCCAAAAATATGCTATGCCTTAACTGATCTGGCAACTGATTCTTTTTAATTTGAGCCTATCATTCAGGATGATGTTGACATCATTCGGGATGATGTGCTTAATAACGACTGCCTTAACCAGTGTGCCCTAATTATATTTTCTATTTTTTACCGATTGTCCAAGATGATTTTGGGATCATCCCGAACGATGTGAGTAAAAATTAGACAGAAATTTTTCCAAGTGTGTGTGCAAGGTTACTTAGCATTAGGAACCACATCATTTTTAATTAACTCAAGAAGAGGTAAAAGATTTACAAACTCACTCAAACTTAGGCTACCCAATCTTAAGCTGGTTCAAGTTACAGTTTTGATCTTGTGGACCTTAAATATTAGTAGTCAAGGTAGTTGTAGAGAAATAGAAGAGTTTGTTATCATCAAAATTTTATTCTTTAAAATCAGATTTGCAATAATCTCCCCCTTTTTGATGATGGCAAAAATAAAAATAATTAAAAAAAGTCAAAGCATTTTAATGGAAATAGAAAGAAGAAACAAAATACAGTTCAACTATTCAATAATAGTACAAACTAGAACAGTAGTACAAACTAAAATAGTATAGCTACTCCCCCTTTTGACATCATAAAAAGGAGGAGGAAAAACGAAAAAGCAAATATAAAATAGGAGAAGTCTAAAACAAGTAAAAAAAATAATATTACAAAAATAAACTAATAGAAAGATAGCATTTGATCATCTGAAGGAGGAGGTGGTGGTGGTGACTGCTGAAAGTAACTAAAAAGAGTGGAAAATTTCTCCCCAAACTAGGCCATATCTTGGTCATGCTGGCGCTGCTGGTGTGCCATATAAGAATCAAAGCTTGCTATATCCTCAGCATGTTGCTACTCTTGCATAGTAATGTAAGTCTCAAAATGTGACTCATACTGCTCAAATCGCTCCACCAGCTCATCTAGCTAAGAGTATTGGTAAAGTAGAGCAAGTGCAGGAATAGGTGTGGGAGCCTCCTCCTCCTTAGCTCCCTTGTCTTTCTCATGTCCTAGGTGGAGACGAGTAATGAGAAGAATATGAAAAGAGTTGTTGGAGTAGAAGGAAGGATGGATGTTTGGAGAAGCAAGATATTAGAGATTTTATTTTTGATTCTAAGACATAGGCAATGATATGTCCTAGGGCAAGATTCAGTTTTCTCCTATATCCTATAGCTTGAATAGTAGTCAAATGCTTAATGTAGCAAAAGATTAAATTAGTGGCATTGAATTCACAATGGGCCAAAATATAGAAGTGGTGATCGAAAGAAGTGGAGTGATATGAATATGATCACCGGCTTTTGGAATAATAAAAGTATGAAGGACATGCTGGAATGTCCTAGCATCTTTGAGTAAGGTGCTAGACTCTCCAACTTGAAAGTGAGCATTGGTGTTTCTTAGAATGAGGTTGGCCAGAGCCCAGTCGTAGTCAGGGTCATAACACAGGGTGAGCAGTTTGTCCCTTGTGGTGGAATGTTGCAAAAGCTCTTCATAGCCCTGATATGTTATTTTGATGGGATCACGATTCATATAGGACCCGAGAGTAGTGAAAGAGGAATTTATATAGAGGCTAGCAAAAAATTCAAAAAGAAGTTAAGAGTTGAATAGGATAGTGAGATTAAGAAGCAAGGACATGGAAGTGTGCGTAAAAAAATCAAGGATAGGATAGGAGAGAATTTGAGGATTGATAGTCCGAGATACAGTGATCCTGGCTATTTTGTACCTCATATAGGCAGCTTGGTCGCTTGCCTCAGTGAAGTGAGGATCTAGATTCACCCTCGAGGAACTCCTAGAAGGATGGTGGGAACGCTTCGTGCCGTCCATAATTTGCAAAAATAAGAGGGAAGTAAGAGCAAAAGAGGCTTGAAGGGGAATTTTGTGAGAAAATTTGAGTGAATTTCTTGGTTTATAAAGAAATGATCCAATCATCCTGGATGATCACAAAATCATCCAGGACGATCAGGTGCAATAATTGTGATTAGGACGATTGGTAAAAAAGGTGGTAATATCATTGTGGACGATAAGATATCATCCGAGATGATAAGACACAGGCGATCGTCCCGAGGAGATAATCCAGATGACCATTGAAAATGTAGATCATTCGATCCTATTTTATAAAAATAAATTATGAAAAAGAAACAAAAATGTACAAAAAAAAAAGGTTTTTTTATTTTATTTTTATCAAAGCATAAATATGATAAATTCTCCATATGATTAAATTAAAATTTTGTAAGAATTAATGAGTTAACATCATCGAAATCCCAAAAATGTTAGAATAACCGATCTTGTTAGCCCTACCTAGGACTTCTCTATAGTAAACCATCTTTTAAAAGCAAAGTTCTAAATTAGAAAAATAATTGGATAAGAAAAAGAGATATTTTTAATACTTAATTCCAAAAAAAATATTTTATAGAATAATATATCAAAGTAATTAATCACGATCATGAATTTGGAAATCAAGCATTTAAAAAATATCAAGTAACACATGAATTCTTCTAGGATTTAAAAAATTTTTGAAAGGGAAAAAGCTTGCTTTTGGTGGGCTCATTTTATGCCTCTTGTCAATTTGATTGGTGCTCTTTATGCATCTTTTGATTTTTGATACACTTTGTGTATTTCTTTTCTTAATTTGGTTTCATTGCACGTCTTTTGATTTTGGCATCATTGGCCACTTTTTATTTATTTATTTTGCAAGCGAGATCCCTTTTTCGAAATTCTTAAATATTCTCAGTTATGACTATATCTTCCAAATATTAAAGAAAAAAATTCACTTTGTAATATAAGGAAGAATGAATCATAAAATAGAATCAAAAGTTATATGAGAAATACAACAACAAGATTACACAAAAATCTGAAGGTAACATAAAGACTTTGAACATTATATATATAAGATAGATTACTGTAGCAAGATTGAAAATATCTTAATTGCAAAGTCCAGTTTGAAAGTTCGTTAGGGATTGTTAAGCCCTATAGAACTAGCCCAAGCTAACCAAGAGGGGGGGTGAATTGGTATTTTAAAAATTTGTTTTCACAAAGAATAAAAATTGCATAAACCAAAGTCACACCACAAAAATAAATGCTGAATTAAAAATGCGGAAGCAAGAAATAAGAACACAAAAATTTATAGTGGTT